>NC_037282.1:1935000-2038340 GCF_000002765.6 Plasmodium falciparum 3D7
ATATTAAGGATACATTTTCTAAAGCTTCTATCAGATAATGAAAATTTTTTTTGCGATTTTCATTTAAATCATTAAATATATTGGTTAATTCTTGTATTGACGTTTTTGGATCTAAGGATGTAATTTGTTCATTTAATTCTTCTGTATATTCTAGATTAAAGTTTAAATTATTAAAATAACCTTCAGCATTATTTTCATTTTTTATAAGATTTAGTGCTTTTTGTTTTCTTTCTTTTTCTGTTCTAAAACATGTAGATCTTTGTGTTACAAAATCACCTCTCAATGAATGCTGCATAGCAGATGCTAAAGTTCTTGAATTCCTATGAAGTAATTCTGCATATGGTATAGTATTAAATTGTATCTTACCAGTTTTCTAAAAGCAAAAAATAATATATTCATAAATAAATAAATAAATAAATAAATAAATAAATAAATAAATATATATATATATATATATATATATATATATATATATATATATTTATATTTTATTTACATAATTTATCTTACTAATAATAGTATGAAATACACAAGTGTAATTGTGTATATAATAAACTTCTTAAAGGTTATATGTTGCTTCATTTTTGACTTTATTATATATAGTAATATATTCTTTCTGATTGATTATTTATTTTTAATTATTTTGTTAAAGTAGAATTTATATAAGTTAAATTTTTTTTTTTTTTTTTTTGAAAGAAGAAAAAAAATAAGAAGAAACACAATATGTTTGGTTCTGCGTAATATATATTATATTAATATCTTCTTTTTATTTTAATGTTCCTATATGAAAAAAAAAAAAAAATAAGAAGAAACACAATATGTTTGTTTCTGCGTAATATATATTATATTAATATCTTCTTTTTATTTTAATGTTCCTATATGAAAAAAAAAAAAAATAAGAAGAAATACAATATATTTGGTTCTGCGTAATATATATTATATTAATATCTTCTTTTTATTTTAATGTTCCTATATGAAAAAAAGAATAAATATAATTAGAAAAAATTTATATAAAAAATTTATATATATATTATGTATATATATATATAAAGACATATGAATATATGAATTATTTTGTGTATATTTATTATAAACATAATTTTCAATTATTATTTAAATATATTGTATCTATAAATCCATATTTACATAAATATATTTATATAGGAAAAGAAAAGAAATTGTCTATTAAAAATATAAATTAATGTAATAATATATATAATATTTTTATGTATTTACTTATTTATAAAAAAAGATTTTTTTTTTTTTTTTTATAAAATACGGGGTAGTGGGGTATTTAAAAAAAAAAAATGTGTATTTTTGTTAGCAAAATACTCATGAATAAGAAATATGTAAATTTGATAATACTACATTAATCTTATAAAATATAAGCTGTATTTTATGTATATATATATTTTTTTTTTATATTTATATGATATATTTATTTTTTCTTTATATTTTTAGGTAAATAAAATTTTGATTTATTTTAAGCAAAATATATATATATAAAATAATTAAGATTACATTTTTTAAACAATAATATTATTAATATTTATTATGTGTTTTTTTTAATATATATAAATTATTATATATAATATAACTGATTCTATAAATAAATATATATATATATAATTTTTGTTTTTATATATGATATAAAGTTTTGAAATTTTTTTCTTTTTTTTTTTTATGTTACATTTATATGTGAATATTTATAAAAAGTAGAATTAGATTTTTTTAAATTGCTTTTTTTTGAATTTAAAAATATTCGTAACAAAAAAAAAATGCGGATACAACAATATAATAAGATTATATATATTATATTCTGAGTGTATATGATTTTTTTTTTATTAAAAAAAAATAAAACATAATTTTTTGATACGTATTCTTGAATTTGTGTAGTTTGCGAAATAGCACTTTCAATTAATTAAGAGAATACTCATATTTATTATTTTATTTATTATATTTAAAAATATTATAATAATTTTGTTTATTTCACCTTCAGTGTTTTTGAGAAAATAATGGTAATTTTTATTTTAGTTATTTCTTATAAAAAAAAAAAAAAAAGAAAAAGAATAATGACGCTATTATAAATAATTTATGAAAAACAAAACTATATATAATAAAATATTCTTTATTATATTTTATATTTAAATTATTTAAGAAATAACAATAAAAATATTATTAAAGAAATCATTGCATTTTCTTTTTTATAAAAAAAAAAAAAAAAAAAAAAAAAAAATAGTTAATAATACATATTTATATTTTTATATATTTTTTATTATTTATTATTATTATTATTTTTTTAAATATAGCTCCATATACTCTAAAATTTCTGTATGAAATATATAATTTCTATATTTATTTACAGATGTAATTTTTGAGAAATAGTTATGAATATAACCATTTTCCATTTTCTCTATGTACATAAAAATGAGATAAATAATATTGCATGTCCTTCATAAGAAATAATAATAATAAAATACAATAAAATATAATAGCAAAAAAGAATGTATATGTTTTATATTTTATATAGAACTATATGTTATTTATTATTATATATAAATAAAATAAAATTTTCCCTAAAAAATGTAATCATATTTATATATGTATTTATAAATTTCTTTTGTTCATAATATTTATTTTACTGATAAAAAAATATTAAAATGACAGTGAAATATGTATTTTTTTTTTTTTTTTTTTATATTATATTTGTACAATTAAAGAGTTTTGTTATAAAAAAAAAATATATTAAAATATATATTTGCGATTTAAATAGTAATAAAGAAAATAAAATGGAAGTATATATTATTTGAAAATAAAATGTAAGTATATATATTATAAGTATATAAAATGTAAGTATATATATTATAAGTATATAAAATGTAAGTATATATATATTATAGGTATATAAAATGTAAGTATATATATATTATAAGTATATAAAATGTAAGTATATATATATTATAAATATATAAAATGTAAGTATATATATATTATAAGAAAATAAAATCATGAATGTACACAAAAATTATTGCAAAAAATTAAGTTATTTTTATAAAAACTTTTGTTTTCTTATATATTCATATTCTTTAATTTTTATATTTTATTTTTATTATAATATATATTTGTTATAGAATAATTTTAAGTAATATTAATATAATATTATAATCTTAATTGAATAATTATTCATTATAATTCAAATTTCTAAATTCTTATTTGAATTTATTCCTATATGGTTTTATTTGATTTTATTTTATTTTATTTTATTTTTTGTTTTAATATTGTTGCTTTAATTTGGTTTATGAATATATAATATAATATATTATGATTCTTAAAAATTATAATTATATAGATATATAATAAACCGTTACCAAAAATTTTCAATATAATAATATTCATAATAAAACAACATTATTTATATGTACTCTATACAGCTATTTTATTAAATGAAAGACGTATAGGCATATATATATATATATATATATATATATATATATATATATTGATATTATATATTTTTAATTTTTCACATGTGTAAATTCCCCCTTGTATATATTAAAATTATTTTATTTGATATTTATTCATTTATTTTTTAAAAATATAAATTTACCAAATTATGTATTAAAAAAAGAAGAAAAATAATCAGTATGTTTAAATATTATTATGTATATATAAAATAATATCTCTTTATAATTAAAATGAAAAAATATAGAAGCAAAATATACAAATGTAATATAATATAATTATGGATTTATTTCTTTTATACTTATGGAAAATATTTTTATGTAATTATGTATTTTTAACTATATCCGTTTTTGGTATTATTAGATCATTTCATTTATTCTAAAAATTATAAGGAAAAACAAAAAAAGAATGCTATAAATATATCAAAGTTCAAGTTGAACATGATAGTAATATATCAAAATCTGCAATGATCATTAATTAATATAGGTGTGATACATTGGATAGTAAACTTAATTATTTTAAATATTGTACTATTACAGAATGGTGTTTTAAAATTTATAAGTCTTTTAAATATATAGTGTTTTAAACTTATATATTATATATATATATATATATATGCATTTTGTATTTTGTATTTTATGTGTGAATTTAATTTATTCTTATATTTTTTTAAAATTTTCCTTATTTCATCAATATAATTAAAATAATAAGTTTTATTATAATTTATTTTTTTTAAGATCATAGATATTATATCCAACCAGTTATGAGTTATATCTTGGTTCTACAATTATTCTTATTTCATTTACATTACATTTCTCCTAATAGTTAGTGCACTACATAACTAAGAAAATTAAAACCATAAGAAATAATATATAGGTTATTACATTAACATGATGAATACAAAAAAAATAATATATATATATATATATATATATATATAGAGTGAGAGACAAATGGATTAGATAGATATAGATTTCATACATTTTAAATAACTTATATTATTTTCCTATATCAAATATGTGCCAAATAAATAATTATTTTATTTTCATTCAATATTTTACATTATTTAAAATAATTAAAAGGCATAGGAAATAATTATATATAAAATGTAAGACAAAAATATATATTTTATAATTATGTCATTATAATTTTTTATTATAAATTTTTCTTAATGTTGTAAAATGTAAATGTGAGAAGTTTTTAATTACGTAGTAATTTTTATTATTAAGAAGACAACTAATATTAATTAGGATACTCTATATATAACATTTTTATGATTTCTATAATTTTTATAGTTTTTATAAATTCTTATTAGTTTTCCATATATTAAATTAATTCAATTGAAAATATAGAGTTATTATAGTAGAACCATGAATTCTTTTTTTTATTTCCCCCTTTTGAGATACATTTTTTTACTTTACATTTTTATAGTGATATGTATCAGATGTATAAAATAAAAATGATTTAATAAGAACAAGATATATAAATATTCATTACACCATTTATTTATTTATATATTAAAGAAAAATATATGTATATATATATTTTATTATATTTAATTATTAGAATACAGAATGTAGGAGTCTTATAAGTTAATAAAAAAATGAAATATAATAAATAAAATTTAAATAGTATTATTCCATATTAAACAGTAATTATTAAAATGTAACATATATAAGATTGTCTATATTAATTATAATATAACAACCTTTTAATAACAATAAATTATGTATTCTAAATATATATATATATATATATGAAATTCTTTGTTCACATTTTAAAAATAAAGATAATACAAGATTATTGAAAGAAAATATTTGTTCGTTCTTATTTTTTTTAAATATGTTATGACCTTTTTTTAATTATGTTTTAATTTTATTTTTAATATATAGTTATATATATATATATATTTTTTTTTAAATGGTAAAAAAACAAAAAAGAAAATGTAAAAATAGAAAAAAGGCTTTCTGAATAAATCTACAATAATAGTAAAATAAATATATATTATAAAAATAAAATGGTTATAAAACTATATATATATATATATATTTATTTATTTTAAATATATAATTATATTATATGACTTCAAAAATTTTTTTTTTATGGTTACATTATATGTACTAAACGAATATTTTTATATATAATGTTATAAAAACAAGATACGTCTTCATAACAAGTATTATTTTTTTTATGTTTAATTCCTTTTTTTTTTAATATATATAAATTAATTAAAAAAATATAATAACAAAAAATAAAAATTTTATTTATATAGAATATGAAAATAAAAATATATTATAAAATAAATTTTTTTTTTTATAATTTTAGGTATGTTTTCTTTTTTTCTTTAATATATAATTATTATAATTGTGGTTGCTTGATCTGGACTTAATTTAAATGAGCATATAATTTAATAAGTTTATAATTGAATATATTATTATAAATATATATATATATATATATATAAATAATATTTATATATTTATATATAAAAGGAACAATTTAAAAAAAATTAAATAAAAATGTACAGAAATATTATATGAATGAATTAATATTTTATATTTTAATATAAAAAGTTTTATTAAAATAATTTATGGGTGGTTAAAAATTTATTTCTTGGAAAAAATAATACATTTGAAAATTTGCTAATTTTACAAATAGAATGTAAAAAATATATCATATCAATATATATATATATATATATCTTTATAGTGTGATTTTTTTATTTTTTTTTAGGCTAAAATTTAATATTAGTATTTTAAAAAGTATGAGTGTTATTTATATATTATATATGTTTATTATATAAATGTATAATAAAACCAAGGGGAACAAAATTTATTTATTCCTTTTGTTTGTTACAACATTACATGAATAGATTTTAATACAAAATGAAGGTCTTGAACATTTCTTTTTTAAATGAAAAATTTAGAAGTATAAATAATATATTGAAAAACAATTGTTTTTTTAAAGAACAATATGTTTATATAAAGTTGTATATAAATAAAAAGACATTTAATCTTTCTCTTTTATTGAGAATTATTTTATTAATTATTATGATATTGAAGTTTTCTTTATTATACAATAAGAAGTAAATTATATATTATGAATTATGACTTGATCTATACCTATATATCAACATATCCATATATATATATATATAAATTTGTATTATAAATTTTTGAAATGTGATTTTTCTTTTTCTTGTTACAGAAATGTTGTTATGTATTTTATTGAAGAAAAACAACTATATTACCCTTTCAATGAAACATGCTCAAGGTATAGAAGAATAGTAGCGGAAGAACAACATGAAATTGAATTAGACGAAGAGTCTATTATTGTGTTAGATGATGATATAAATATAATACAGGAGGAATATGAAAATATGAATTCGTATGATTATCTAAATTTACAGCTATATAATGATACAACTATGATGGATAGTCATGAGGTAAATATGCAACAAGATGGTGATATAAATATTCAACAAGATGGTGATATAAATATGCAACAAGATGGTGATATAAATATACAAGATGATGATATAAATATTCAACAAGATGGTGATATAAATATTCAACAAGATGGTGATATAAATATACAATATGATGATATAAATATTCAACAAGATGGTGATATAAATACAGAGCAAGATGATGATATAATTTTATTACAAGAGGATGATATAGATTTATTAACAGATGAGGATATAAATTTCTTAGAACAACAACATAATGATTTGTTAAATGAGGAAAGTGCTAATACAAATGTTCAAAATAATTACAGTTTCGTATATGATAATGATTATAATAAATTGCATGAATTAGCTGAAGAATATAAGGATACATTAAATGATGTTATTTCAAGAATGGCTTATGATTATAACGATTTAACAGAAGATATGAACAAAGAATGGAGTTTTAACATGTGGAATATAAGGTGGTGTAAATATTTAGAAAACATGATGGAGGAAGTAAATTATTACCTTAATGGAAATTTCTCAATTGATGATAAAAAACAATATTTAGAACTTTTATTATTTTGGTGTAAGAGGGATTATAAACATTTTATAGATGTTGTTAAGAAAGAATGGGATAAAAAAGATGAACCGGAACATTATTTAGAAAGATAATATGATATAATAAACTATATATAATTATATGTATTTAAAAAAAAAAAAAAAAAATTCAAAAGAAATATAGGAAGGAACAAAAAGATATAATATTTTATTTGGACATGTTTTTTTTCTATTACTAAATTATTCCTATATTTTTTAAATATATATTTCATGATAAACCGTACGGAATTATACATTAGTATATATTAAAAAAATATAGGAATAATTTAGTAATAGAAAAAAAACATGTCCAAATAAAATATTATATCTTTTTGTTCCTTCCTATATTTCTTTTGAATTTTTTTTTTTTTTTTTTTAGTGATAAAAAAAATAAATAAATATATATAATATATATTTAGTAATTAATATTATTTTATTTTATTTTAGTTTTTTTTTTTTTTTTTTGTGAATTAATAATTAATATTTCTTTATTATTTTGTAAAATAATTTTATAATTTTAAATAAAGACTTTTAATAAAATATATAGAGATATAAAAATTATGAACTTCATTTTTATTTATAAATATATGAAAACATGTTTAATGATATTATAAATAGGCAAAGTTTAAGTGGAAAATATAATATTTTAAGAATTGAACCATTTATTTAATAAAATGTTATGATATCTACATGTATATATATAACTGTTCTTATATATATATATATATATATTATTTATACAGTCTAATCAAGTATTTTTCCTTTTTTTTTTTTAAGGAATATTATTTTACTGTATATAAATTTTGTCTGTTTGGATTATAGGAATTAAATATTTATTATATGAGTATTATTTTTTTAAAAAAGTTGATTTGATACATAATGTACCTTATGCTAATTTAAAACAGAAATAAATACTTTTTAAATATTAAAAGAATTTTATACATTATAATATGGATGATATATAATATATATTTAATTATAATTTATTATATATAAAATATAATACATGAAATTAAAAAAATAAAATACTTAAAATATTCATAAAATTAATCTTTTAAAATTTTTGTATATAGGTAAAAATAATTTGTTTATATTAAAATATTTAAAAAATAAAAGAATATTTATATATTATAATTATTTTTTTATTTTTTTTTTTTTTTTGGTATATATTATTAATTTAGAATTTAAAATATATTTGAATACATAAACCAATATATAAAAATAAATATATTTATAATATATAATATACATATGTATATATTAAAATTAAGTAAAAAACACGGGAGAAATGGAAGTATTACTCCAGGAACATGTATTCTTAATTCTATAATAAATAAAAAATAAATGTATTTATTATTTTATTTTTAGGTATATATTTTATATACAAAATAAAAAAAAGAAAAAGAAAATAAATATAATTAATTTGAAAAAAAAATAAAATAAAAGAAAAATACTTTTTTTTTTTATAAATGGACTATTTTTTTCCTTTTTTTTTAATTTCTAAGAAAAAATATAAAGTATTATTTTAATATGTTGTCCTGCTTTTATATATAAAAATTTTTTTGTATTAGAAGGTGGAAATTTTTTTTTTAGAAAAACATGCATGTAATAAAAATAAATAAATAAATAAATAAATAAATAAATAAGAAAAATTTATAATACATATATATAAAATAATTATGGATAAATACACTAATTTAAGTACTTTTAGATAAAATAAAGCTTTTTATTAATTGGTTATTTTATTTTGTTTTTTTAATATTTTTTCAAAAAAAAATGAATATTATAAATTAGTAAAAAAAAAAAACTTTATTTTTTTTAATTTATAAAAGAGAAAATACACTACTAAAAAGGTTATAAAACCGTATCCTCGATATTAACCTAAAATATATATATCTATATATATATACATATATATATATATATAATATATATATTAATATATATTAATATATAGTTGGAAATATTTTAATTATTAGTAACATGTTAAAAGTTATTAATTATATATACATTTATATTTATATTATATATAATATTAATTTTATCATATATATATTATATAATATATATTACTTCTATAAAATTTTTTACTTAATCCCCATATATCATAAATAAGCTTTAGTGCATTATATTTAAATTTTTTTTTTTTTTTTTTTTTTTTTTTTTTTTGGATAAAAAAGGAATTAATAATAAGTATTTTCATAATATTTATAGAATACATTTTATAAATAAATATAATATATATAATATATATATAATATTTATATTTTATATATGTATGACGAAAATACGTTTTATATTTTTAATATATATTTATGTATTGTATATTATAGTAAAGAAAAAAAAAATTTTTATTTTTTTTTATTATACCACATAGAATAATATTTTGATATGTATATTTTTTTTATATATCATCTTATAAGAAATATAATATTTTTACATTTTTTTATAAAATTTTAAGTTGGAATTTTTTTTATTCATTATATTATATTATATTTATATATATATTTTTAATATTTGATAATTAGGAAGTAATTTATTTATTCACATATATTTTTTTTTTTTTATTTTATTTAAAATTAATAAAGTATGTATATAAAAATAAAACATAGAGAATATTGTATTTTGTATATAAAATTATTTTTTTCATTATTTTGAATTATATATTTTTTTCTACACTGTATTTCTCTGTATAATATATATATATATATATATATATATATATGTATATATTTTATATAAAAAAATAATTTTATAAATTAGTGTATGACCGAAAAATTGAAATAATTAAATGTTATATATTGATTATATATAAACACCTTGAAGAAATAAAATTAAGAAAAAAAAAAAATTATTTTGTATCCATAGTATAATTTTTTCCTAATAATATCAAGGTAAAAATAGAATATATAAAATAAAGTACAATATATATATATATATATATATATATATATATATATATTTATATATTTATATATTATTATGATGCGACATAATTACCTATTGTGTATTTAATGATATCACATTGGTATTTCTACAATAGATGTAAAATATGATTTCATATGTATATATGGTAGAATGTTTTCTGTTTGTTATAAATATATATATTTCATATTTATTTATTTTATTTTAATTTAGGTTTATATTGAATTATTTTAATTTTTTATGGGAGTATTTTATAAGTGTCTCAAAAATATAGAGCTATATATAATATATAATTAAATTTTTATGTATATAATTTTTGAAATAAAATTGAAATAAGAAATGGAAGCTGAGAAAAAGGAAGAAAAACAGGAGAAATCCGTGAAAACATTGATGAAGAAAATTCCTTTCAAGGGTCCAAGTTATGATGAATATATGAAAGTTTTTGGCAAAGCCCTTCCAGGTAGTGTATCACCTACTATGGTATTATCATTTATTTCTGCCGTTGTTTTATTTTTTGTTCTTTATAAATCTATGAATCTTATAAAGGATAAAAAATTATTCAAAGCACTTTTAGTATTTTCAGCATTTTATGTAACGTTCTTTAAATAAGAAATATGTTGAAGCATTTATAATGTAGATATAAGCCTAAAGGGTGGATAAGAATTAGAATATGATGTATTATAAACACAATATTTATTATAGTTTAAAGATAATGTGAATGAATCAAAACAAGAAATATATTATAATACATATCAATATATAGAAGAAATTTTCTTTTACAACATTTTATGTAAATGTTATTTTAATATATATTTTATTTGTTCTTTGTTACAAATAATATATTATGGAAAAATTCTTTTTTTTTTTTTTTTTTTTTACTATGTGCTTTTTAAATATATAAATTTTTTTTTTTAAAAACATTTAATATTATATTTTGTTTAATATTCACACATATATATTTTTTATTTTTATTTACATTAGATTTCTTTTTGTTTTTTGTTCATATTTCTTATAATATTTCTATATTATTCGTATTCCTATTCATTTCATTTTTTTTTTTTTTTATTTATATATTAATTAAATCTATATGTTCGCTTATAATTAATAGAAAATATAATATTTCTAATATATATATATATATATATATATATATATATATATATGTCTTTTTTTTTCTTTTTTTTTTTTTTTTCCCTTTTTTTGGTATATGATAAATTTTATGGATAATGTATAAAAATATAAATTTTCTTTTGTTATTTTCTTATATACACTTGATCTATCATTCCGTAACCATCTATATATATATATATATATATATATATATATATATATATATTTATTTATTTATTTATATATTTATATCTGTAAATATAGAAAAACTTTTACTCTTATAAATTAAATTTATATATATCACAAAAAATAAAACAATTATTAATAAACTCAATATATATATATATATATATATATATATATAATATATTCTTTCCAAATGTCTGCTAATTTGTTACAACAGTTGATCATAATAATAGTTATAAATATGAAATAAGTAATATATAAGTATTATATTTTAAAAGGTATTAAATTTTATGTTTTTTTCTATTTTTTGAATTTATTTTTATTTTAAAAATATATATGTAAAAATTTAATTTTTCTTTTGAATTGTTTTATCATTATTAAAAGGAAATATATTTTTTTAATAAAATATTTTTATAAGTAAAAGAATTACTACATCTGACCATATATGTGTAATATTATTGTTAATAAATTTTAGGTAAATACTATTATTTAATAATTTTTTTTTTTTTTTTTTTCGTGAACAAAAATATATTTTAATATATACTATAGGATATTATATTATTATATATATTTTTTTTTTTAATATATTACAAACGTGTATTTAAATTCACGGGAAAACAAAATTCTTATTATTTTTCATTTTTATTAATAAAATATAAGTATAAATATAAATATAATATATATATATATATATTACTATGATATATATAAAAAAGAAGTGGAAGTATTTGACTATTTATTTTAGAATAGTATAAATGATAAGGTATAATTTGTTTTTTATAAATGTGTAATGGATAACATATAATTTAAATATGTAAAAATAAAAAATAGGTAAGAAAAATATAATTTCTTTCCATTTTTATTTCTTTTATATTTTTGTGTGTTTTAGAAATAATAGGAAATATGTAAGTATTCAATGAAAAGGATAATATATTTATTAACACTTTTCATGGATCTAATTATAAATATTAAATATTTAGAAAATAATAATAAAAATATATAATTACATATTATTTGTGTTTTTTTTTTTTTTTTTTTTTTTTTAAAAGTATAAAAAATATTAAATTAGAAAAAATAAATAATAGTTTAATAATAATTTACAATAATATAATATTCCAATAACTTAATATATAATTTATATAATTATATTATTTCATTTATTTTTGTAATATTATTAATTTTAAATAAAGGAAATTATTATAATTATTATTATTATAAATATATTATATATACATTTATTATTTTTAATTTAACATTTAAGAAACATAAAATATGTTATTATGGTAATTTCTTAATAATATTTTATTTTAAAGATTTTTAGCATTTTATTCTCAATATATAATATGATAATGCTTTATTATTATTATTTTTTTTTCGTAGATATATTTATATATTAATAAGAAAGCATAATAATAGAATAATCTGTTTTAAAAATAAATAAAGGATCCTTGTTCCATACTTTAATATTTTTTAATATAATTTTAAGTGCGATTGTTTTACACTATATTAAAATAAAAAACATGGATTACACTTATTTTGACTTTTCAATATATAGCAAAAAAATATATATATATATATATATTATTATAAGGAAAATGATAAAATATAAGAAAAAAAAAAAAAATTACCTATATATATATAAATATATAAATTACTATATAATTGGATAATAGAAAAAATAGATATGAAAGTGTTAAAATAATATACTATTACTTATATAAAGGTATAGGATAAAATCATTCCACTATTGCTAATATATTCTAGTAAAAAAAAAAAAAAAATCATACTTATAAGTAATAAATGTTCATTATAATATATAGGTATAAATAATATAAAAAAATGAAAATTAAAAAATAATAAAAGAAGGAATATGTGATTAGGATAAAATTTACCAATAATAATTATAGATATAATTTATATTTTATTTAATTATATTTTAAAATTTATATAACACATTATATATAATATATATATATTTGTATATAATATATTTAAAGTGTATTATAAAATTATTTTCCTTTTCGCAGTGTGTTTAGTTTATATATAATAATAAAAAGAATAAGTAAATAAAAATATATAATTATATATAATTTATATGATATACATTATATTATATCTATATATAAAAATAAAAATGAAATAAAATAAAACAAAATAAAATAGTAAAAAATTAAATATATATATATATATATATATATATTAATTTGTATGTATTTTTATAAATATAATATAATTGATAATCAATACATAGAATTTGAAAAGAGTAATAGATCTTAATATATATAATAATAATTATATTATACACCTTTAATATTATTTTAATATTTAATTATTCTTAATATATTTTTTTTTTTTTAAACACATATATATATATATTTCTTTTGATTATAAATATTGTTCTAAAAAAATATATATAGAATGATACATTTTTTATATGAGCACATTTGTTTTAGGAATATATATATATAAAATATATAATTTTTTTTTTTTGAAATAAATTTTATTCAATACATAATATATTATATATTTGCTGTCGTTATAATGGAAACGTATGTGTAATTGGGGCATAAAAAAAGATTTTAATTTTGTTATTGTTGTGTAATATATTATTAGTATAATCTTGTTTTAAATAAATAAAAAAAAAAAAAAAAAAAAAGTGTTTGTATATAAACCATAAATATGAGTTATTATTTTCTTTATATAGTTTGTATATTTATATGTTATAAATTTGATGATTTAATTTTTGGTGTTGTATGTTCTTTTTAATTTTTTTTTTTTTTCTGTATATATATATATATATATATATATATATATATATATATATAATATATATGTATGTATGGATAACAAAAAAAAAAAAAAAAAATATACACAATATATGTTTATATAATTTTGTATGCATTTAAATTTTGTTACTTTAATAAAATATATATATTGTTGTTGTTTATTTTATTCTGTTTTATTTAATATTATTACTTAATTTCGATTAGATATAATAATATAAATAATGATATATATGAAATAAATAACATGAAACATTTATGTCTTTAAGTTTATATGTGTAGAACTTATGCTGTTTAATATTTTGATGTGAAAAATATTATTTAGCATGAATAATATATATAATATATATATTTTTTAATATGTTCTATGAATTTGAATATAATTTGTTAATTTATTAGTTTTGTTTTATATGAATGTTTGAAGACTGTATTTTTTTTATTAAATTTTTAATTATTCATAAACATAATCGAAAATTTTAATATTTTAATACAGTAGTAAAATCACTTTATAAAAAAAAATATAAATTTTAAAAGTGAAAGAAATAAAAAATATATATTATTATAGGTATAGAGGCGTATACCATATATTTGTAGTATTATATATATATATATATATATATTGTATGTATTATTTGTTACTATATATTCTTCATAATTATAATAGCATTAGAGAAAAAGGAGAATTTTAGAATATGTCTAATATAAATAACAAAGACTCTAGTACAGAATGGAATTGTAAAGAAGATGTGGGATGTGTTCCACCTAGGAGACAGAATTTGAATATGGAAAGGTTGGATAATGAAAATGAAGATTCTGTACCCGATTTCATGAAGAAAACTTTTTATCTTGCTGCTGCTGGAGAAGGAAAGAAGTTACGTGAGAAGCATGATGAGAGTTGTGATGAATTCTGTGACGCATGGAATAGAAGTTTAGCTGATTATAAAGATATATTTCAAGGAAAGGATATGTGGAATGATGGGAAATATGGTGAAGCGAAAAATCATATTAAGAATGCTTTTGGTGATATGAACAATAGAAAAACTATGTTAAATGAAATTGAGAAAGGAATTAAAGATGAAACGTTTAGTCGTGAAAATGGTTTAGACGTTTGTAAATCTCAATGTGAGGAAAGAAGTAGAGATGACACAGAAGATCAATTTTTGAGGTTTTTTGCAGAATGGGAAGAAGAATTTTGTGATGGGTTAAATAAACATGAAGAACAATTAAAGTCTTGTACTAAAGATATAAATTGTGACATTAAATGTAGCAATTTTAAAGATTGGCTTGAAACTAAAAAAGATGAATATGATATTCAATCGAGGGTATTTGAAAAAAAATATGCTAATGATAATAAATCAAAACATTTGAACTATTTAAAGGAAGGAATGAATAAATGCAAGGTGAAAAATCCAGAAATGGTGTTTAAATCAGGATTTGCAAACGTAGCTGAATGTAGAAATTTGAATGTAGAAGGTGCGGGCAATAAGAATTCAAATAATTTAAAAGATTTAGATAGTAATTCTGATAAGGATGGTATTGTTAGTGAATCATATAAAGCTACTAAAAAAAATGGTGAGAGTATTATGGATAGAATTCCTAAATCTTTTAATAAATTATTCGGTTATTTTAGTGGTTCCCAAGAAGAAGAACAAAAAGAAAATGATGTGTCACATAGGAATAATTATGATAATATATTAGTAGATAAATTTCATAGGTCATCTCTACTGGATAAATTAGATGACAGAATGTTTTTTGATGAATTAAATCGTGATAATATAATGGAAGAAGTATTATCTAAAATACCAGAACCTATAATACGAGAGGCACCAAAATATGTACCCAAAAAACCAGTACCACCACAACATATTCCAAGAGGTGATAATGTACCACGAAATATTGATGTAAACGGATCAAAAGATGAATATTCTCCTGAAACTGAAAGTGCAAATTCGAAAATTAAGCCTACTTATGAAGAAAATGATGAAGACAAAAGCAAGATCTCTATAGAGACATCAGAAATAGATCGTGATAAAGAACCATTTAGAATAAGTGAAGAGAAAAAAGTTGTAAAAGAGGATGTGCAGGAATTAGAAAATATAGAATACGAATTTGATGAAACATTCGATTTTTTTGATGAAGATGCTAAACGTAATATAGATGATATAAGAAAAGATATACAGTCACAAATTATGAAATCCGTAGAAAATTATAATTCAGAAAAGGAGGAATTTAAAAGAAATATTGAAACACAACTAATAGAATCTGGAGATGGAATGAATGCAGGAAATTATTCTAGTGCTTTGCAAGACAACAGTACGGAAATACCAACAATGGTGTTAGTACCAGGAGTATTAACAGTATTTTTGCTTACTATTATATGGGTCTTGGTATATAAGGTAATATAATGACGTATAAATGCACATATATATATATATATATATTTATTTGTTAATATATAAATATAATATTTTATTGAAAATATTTTTCACATATAATTTTTTTTTCTTTTTATTATTAAAATGAAAAATTTCTATTTTTCAACAATTTTGTTTATATATAAACTTATATGTAAAAAATGTAATATAATATAATATAATATAATATAATATATATATATTTTTTAATTTATAGCATTCTTTGATTGATCGTGTTCATGGTACGGGGAAAACTAAAAAGGAAGAGAAAATGAAAGAACTAGAAAGTGAAGAATTTCCAAAAGAGAAATATAACATTGAAGACATGGAAGAAACTGAGAAAGAGAACGAAATAGAAAAAATAATGGATGAAAACAAGGAGACCGAACAAACAGAGGAAGGGAATACTGAAGAATTTGTACAAGAGAAGGAATTGAATCAGGAAACATTAGAAAATGAAATAATTGTCGATCACATAAAGGAAGAAGAAGATACACGGAACGTTAAGGAACAAGAATCAGTTCTTGAAGAAAGTCCCATAGAAGAGTTACCAGTAGAAAATAATATAGGTAAAATAAATGAAGAAGTTGAGGAATTTATACTAAATGAAATACCATTGGAAGAACAAGTACCAAAAGAATTACCACAAGAAGAAATAGAAGAAATAGTAGTAGAGGAGTTACCTATAGATGAACATTTATCTTCAGAGGAAACTACTGTTACTGAAGAAGATACATTTAAAGGTCAATTAATTAACGAAGAAAAACCAGTAGAAGAAAAAAGTGTTAGTGAGGAAATACCAGTAGAAGAAAAAAGTGTTAGTGAGGAAATACCAGTAGAAGAAAAAAGTGTTAGTGAGGAAATACCAGTAGAAGAAAAAAGTGTTAGTGAGGAAATACCAGTAGAAGAAAAAAATGTTAGTGAAGAAATACCAGTAGAAGAAAAAAATGTTAGTGAAGAAATACCAGTAGAAGAAAAAAATGTTAGTGAAGAAATACCAGTGGAAGAAGAAAATGTTAGTGAAGAAATACCAGAAGGAGGAATAGCTATTGAAGATGTTCCTGTAGATGAAGAAACTGTCACTGAAGAAATTACGGTAGATGAAAAAATATATGATAAATTACCAAACGAAATAGAGACTGTTAATGAAGAAATGCCCGTAGAAGATGAAACACTTACTGAACAAATTTCATCAGAACACGAAAGAGTTCCTGAAGAAATAATTGAAGAAAAACCATTTACTGAAGGTGAAGAAACTGAATCACTTACTGATGAAATAGTAGAAGAAGGAGTAGTTACCGATGATATTCCGGAAGAACAAATTATAACTGAAAAAGTTCAAGAAGAAGAAGAATTTGTTACTGGAGAATTATCAGAAGAAGATATTATAAATGAAAAAGTTCAAGAAGAAGATGAATCTGTTACTGAAGAATTACCAGAAGAAGATATTATAAATGAAAAAGTTCAAGAAGAAGAAGAATCAGCTTATCAAGAAATAGTACAAGATGGATCAGTTACTAAAGACGTTGAATATAAAGAATTAGTTAACGATGACGTTCGAGACAAAGAAAATTTTGTTATTGAAGAAGATCCATTTAAAGGTCAATTAATTAATGAAGGATTACCAGTAGAAGAAGAATTTGTAACAAAAGAATTGCCAGTAAAAGAAGAATCAGTTTTTGAAGAACTTACAGAAGAAGATCAAAGTGTGACTAAGGAAATTCCAGTAGAAGAACATTCTGTTTTTAAAGAAGTTGATGAAATTGAATCAGTTACTGATGAAATAGTAGAGGAAGAAGGATCAGTTAATGAAGAAGTTGAAGAAGAAGTATCAGTTTCTGGAGAAGTTGATGAAACAGAATATGTTACTGAAGAAGTAGAAGAAACAGAATTAGTTAATGAAGAGGTCTTAAAAGAAGAAGGATCAGCTTCTGAAAAAGTTGTAAAAGAAGAAGGATCAGCTTCTGAAAAAATTGTTGAAGAAGAAGGATCTGTTACTGAAGAAACAGCTTCTGAAGAAATTGTTGAAGAAGAAGGATCTGTTACTGAAGAATCATCTTCTGAAGAAATTGTTGAAGACGAAGGATCTGTTACTGAAGAATCATCTTCTGAAGAAATTGTTGAAGAAGAAGGATCTGTTATTGAAGAATCAGCTTCTGAAGTAATAGTTGAGGATGAAGTATCAGCTTCTAAAGAAATAGTAGAAGATGAAGCATCAGTCACTGAGGAAGTTGTAGAAGAAGAAGGAGCAGTTAGTGATGAAGTTCAAGTAACAGAATCAGTTGAAGATGAAATAATAAATCAAGGGATAGTTGATGAAGTAATTGTAGAACAAGAAGCATCAGTTACCGATGAAATAGTAAAAGAAGATGAATCAGTTATTGAAGAAATAGCAGTAGAAGAAACAGTTACCGAAGTAGTTGAAGAAACAAAACCAATGGACGAAGAAATAGTAGATCAAGGATCAGTTGTTGAAAATGTTGAAGAAAAAAAAACAATGGACGAAGAAATAGTAGATCAAGGATCAGTTGTTGAAAATGTTGAAGAAAAAAAAACAATGGACGAAGAAATAGGAGATCAAGGATCAGTAGCTGAAAAAGTTGAAGAAGAAGAATTAGTTACAGAAGAAGTTATAGAGCGAGAAGGATCTATTAATGAAGATATAGTAAAAGAAGCATCAATTACTGAAGAAGTTGAGCAAATAGAACCAGTTACTGGAAAAGTTGAGAAAATAGAATCAATTACTGATGAAATTAAAGAACAATTAGTTCCTGAAGATATTAAAGAAGAACAATTAGATTTTGAAGAAATTGTAGCACAAAGAGCATCTGTTAATGATGAAAAAGTAGAAGTAGCATCAATTACTGAAGAAGTTGAAGAAGAAGAAAAATCAGTTAGTGAAGAAGTTTTAGAAGAAGAAGGATCAACTACTGAAAAAGTTGTAAAAGGATCATCTACTGAAGTAGTTGTAGAAGAGCAAGGATCAGTTACTGAAAATTTATTAGAAGAAGAATCAGCTTCTCAAGGGATTGTAGAAAAGGAAGAATTTGTTGATGAAGAAGATTCAGTTAAAGACCAAAATGTATTTGAAAAAGAAGGATCAGTCACTGAACAACTTGTTGAAGAAGAAAAAGGTTTGATTAATGAAGACAATGAAAAAGAAGAATTAATTACTGAAATGTCTGAAGAAATAAAATCAGTTAATGAAGAAATAGAAGAAACAGATCTATCTACAGAAGAAATAATAAAACAACAAGGGTTAGCTACTTATGAGTTTGTAGAAGAAGAAAAATCACTTACTGACAAGTTATTAGAAGAAGAATCAGTTACCAAAGAAGTTGGAGAAACAGAATTATCTACTCAAGAGGTCGTAGACGAAAAAGTATCAGTTACTGAAGAAGTTATAGAAGAAGAAAAATCAGTTAGTGAAGAGGTCTTAGAAGAAGGATCAGCTACTGAAGAAGTTGTAGAAGAAGGATCATGTACTGAAGTAGTTGTAGAAGAAGGATCATGTACTGAAGTAGTTGTAGAAGAAGGATCATGTACTGAAATAGTTGTAGAAAAAGGATCAGATACTGAAATTGTTGTAGAAGAAGGATCAGCTACTGAAATTGTTGTAGAAGAAGGATCAGCTACTGAAGTAGTTGTAGAAGAAGGATCAGCTACTGAAGAGGTTGTAGAAGAAGGATCAGTTTCTGAAGAAATGTTAGAAGAGGAAGGATCAGCTACTGAAGAAGTTGTAGAAGAAGGATTATCTAGTGATAATGTTCAAAAGTCAAAAGGAGTAATTGAAAACGTAGGAGAAATATATTCTGTAAAAACAGCTAAGGATGAATCTATGAATGAAAAAATACCATTAGAGAAATCATCATTTGTTGATGATGAGTCCTTTAAAGGACAAGGACCTACAGATAATGTATCAGTCGAAGACGTAAATTCGGAAGATATTATTAATGAACATACTCCATTAGAAGAAACGAAAATTGAAGAATTACCAACAGAATATATTACTACTGCTGATATACACACTAAAGGTGAAACAGAAACAAAATATAATCTAATATACGAAAAAATAAATGAAGAAGTTGAAAAAGCAAAATTTCAAGAAGAAAAAATTACCGAAAATATTCCAGTAGAAAGAGAATCAGTTACAGAAGATATAGTACAAGAACCATCATTAGCTCAGGAAGTTGAACAAAAAGAATCAGATACTAATGAAATTGAAGAAACTAAATTAGCTAATGAAAAAATTATACCAGAAGTATCTGTTACTGAAAACGTTGTTGAAAAAGAAGGATTAGATACTGAAGAGGTCTTAGAAGAAGATGAATCAATTACTGAAGAAATAGTAGAAGAAGAAGTATCATCTAGTGAAGAAATAGTAGAGGAAGAAGAATCATCTAGTGAAGAAATAGTAGAGGAAGAAGAATCATCTAGTGAAGAAATAGTAGAGGAAGAAGAATCATCTAGTGAAGAAATAGTAGAGGAGGAAGAATCATCTAGTGAAGAAATAGTAGAGGAGGAAGAATCATCTAGTGAAGAAATAATAGAAGAAGTGTCAAGTACTGAAGAAGTCTTAGAAGAAGAAGGATCGGTTACGGAAGAAATTGTAGAGGAAGAAGTATCAACTACTGAAGAAGTTAAAGATATTGGATCAGTTAGCGAAGAGGTATTAGAAGAAGAAGGATTCGGTACTGAAGAATTTGTAGGACAACAAGGATCTGTTATTGAAGAAATTGTAGAAACAGAATCATCTACTGAAAAAGTTCTAGAAGATGTTGGATCAAATGTTGAAGAAATAGTACAGGAAGAAGGTCCTGTTGCTCAAGAAATTGTACATGAAGAAGTATCAACTACTGAAAAACATGATGAAGTAGATAGATCAACTACTGAAGAAATTGTAGAAAAAGTTGGATCAGTTTCTGAAGAAATAATAGTAGAAGAAGTGTCAGCTTCTGAAGAAATAGTAGAAGAAGGATCAGTTACTGAAGAAGTTGTAGAAGAGGAAAAATTAATTAATGAAGTTGGTGAAACCGAATCGGTTACTGAAGAAATAGTACAAAAAGAAGTATCAGATGCTGAAGAAGTTTTAGGACAAGAAGGATCAATGAATGAAGAAATATTAGAAAAAGAATCAATTGTTGAAGAAATTGTTGGACCGGAAGGATCTGTTACTGAAGAAATAGTAGATCACGGATCATTTGCTGAAGAAGTCAAAGAAGAAGAATTAGTTACAGAAGAAGCTGTACAGTATGAAGGATCTGTTACTGAAGAAATAAAAGAAGAAGAATCGATTACTGAGAATGAAGCAATAGAAGAATCAGCTTTTGCAGAAATTATAGAAGAAAAAGGACCAAATACTGACGAAATTGTAAAAGAAGAAGGATTAGATACTGAAGAAATAGTGAATGAAGTATCAGTTACTGACGAGGTCATAGAAGAAGAAAAATTAGTTAATGAACAAATTGTAGGTGAAGAAAGATCTGTTACTGAAAAACCAGTAGAAGTTGAACGATCAGCTACTGAAGATCTTGTTGAAGAAGAAGCATCGGTTACTGAAAAAGTTTCAGTGCATGAAGGATCAACTACTGAACAAATACTAGATGAATCAGTTGCTGAAGAAATAGTAGAGGAAGAAGTATCTGTTGATGACAAAATAATAGAGGAAGAAGTATCTGTTGATGAAGTTGTAGAAGAAGAAGGATCAGTTATTGAAGAGATAGTAGAAGAAGAAGAATCAGTTCCTGAAGAAATATTGGAAGAAGAACTATCAGGTTCTGAAGAAGTTCTAGAAGACGAATGGGTTACTGATGCTTTTATGGGACAAGAAGGATCTGTTATAGAAGAAATTGAAGAAATAGTAGATGGAGAAGGATCGATTACGGAAGAAATTGTAGAAGATGGATCAGCTAATGAAAAAATAGTAGAGGAAGAACCATCTCGTGTTGAAGAAGTTTTAGGAAAAGAAGGATTTGTTATTGAAGAAATAATAGAAGAAGGGTCGGTAATTGAACAAGTTGAAGATACAAAAACAGTTTCTGAAAAATCAGAAGAATCATCAGCTATTGAAGAAGTTAAAGAAGTAAAAGAAGAAGAATCGATTAGTGAAAAAATAGTAGAAAAAGAAGAATCTGTTACTGAAGAAATTGTACGACAAGAAGAATCTACTACTGAAAAAATAGTAAAAGATGTATCACCTACTGAAGATTTTGTAGAACAAACAGATTCAGTTACTGAAAAAGTTATAGAACAAGAAGGATCAAACACTGAAGTTGCAGAAGACGTTGAAGAAAAAGAATCCGCTTCTGATGAACATGAACAAGAAGATGTATCAGTAAATGCACAAGTTACATATGAGAAAAAATCAGTTACTAAAGAAATAGTGGACGAAGTGTCTCGTACTGAAGAAATAGTAGAAGAAAATGGATCAGTTACGGAAGGAGTAGACGAAACAGGATCCGTTACTGAAGAAATAATAGAAGAAGCAACAGTAACTGAAGAAGTCGTAGAAGATGGATCAGTAACTGAAGAAGTCGTAGAAGATGGATCAGTTATTCAAGAAGTTGTAGAAGATGGATCAGTTACTGAAGAAATAGTACAAGAAAATGGATCAGTTACTGAAGAAATAGTAGAGGAAGAAGGATCAGTTAATGAAGAAGTTGAAGAAGAAGTATCAGTTTCTGGAGAAGTTGATGAAACAGAATATGTTACTGAAGAAGTAGAAGAAGAAGGATCAGTTGTTGAAGAAATTGTAGAGGAGGAAGGATCAGTTTCTGGAGAAGTTGATGAAACAGAATATGTTACTGAAGAAGTAGAAGAAGAAGGATCAGTTGTTGAAGAAATTGTAGAGGAGGAAGGATCAGTTTCTGGAGAAGTTGATGAAACAGAATATGTTACTGAAGAAGTAGAAGAAGAAGGATCAGTTGTTGAAGAAATTGTAGAGGAGGAAGGATCAGTTTCTGGAGAAGTTGATGAAACAGAATATGTTACTGAAGAAGTAGAAGAAGAAGGATCAGTTGTTGAAGAAATTGTAGAGGAGGAAGGATCAGTTGTTGAAGAAATTGTAGAGGAGGAAGGATCAGTTTCTGAAGTAGTTGATGAAACTGAATTAGTTAATGATGAAATAGTAGAACAAGCTCCATTTACTGAAGAAGTTGAAGAACAAGTATCAGTTAACGATGAAATAATAGAAGATGCATCAGTTGCTGAAGCAGTTGAAGAATCAGAATCTATTACTGAATCAGTTTCCCAAGAAGAAGAAACAGAAAAAGGATTTGTTATTGAAAAAGTTGAAGAAACAGGAGCGGTTACTGAAGAAATAGTTCAAGATGGATTAATTACAGAAGAAATTTTAGAAGAATCTGAATCCGTTAATGGGGAAATAATAAACAAAGAATCAGATGCTGAGGAAATTTTAGAAACAGAATTTCTTACTGAAGAAGTTGTAGGTCAAGCAGGATCAACTTCTGAAGAAATAGTAGAAGAAGAAGGATCAGTTACTAAAGAAGTTGAGGAAAAGGAATCAGTAACTGAAGAATTAGTAGATGAAGGATCAGTAACTGAAGAATTAGTAGATGAAGGATCAGTTACTGAAGAAGTTGTAGAACAAGGGGGTTCAATTGCTCAAGAAATAGTAGAAGAAGAATCAGCTACTGAAGAAATAATACGGGATGAAACTAATGTTGAAGAAGTCCTAGAAAAAGAAGGATCTGCTACTGAAGAAATAGTACAAGATGGATCAGGTACTAATGATTTTGTAGGAAAACAAGGATCTGTTATTGAAGAAGTTGTAGAAGAAGAAATATCAACTACTGAAGAAAAACTAAAAGAAGAAGCATCTGCAATTGAGGAATTTGTGGAAGAAGAATCAATTAGAGAAGACGTTTTAGAAGAAAGTTTGGTTACTGAAAATGTTGTAGGACAACAAGAATCTGTTACTGAAGAAATAGTAGATGGAGAAGGATCATTTACTGAAGACATAGTAGAGGAAGAAGAATCAGTTACGGAAGAAATAGTAGTGGATGAAGAATCGGTTACTAAGGAAATAGTAGAGGATGAAGAATTAGTTACTGAAGAAATAGTAGAGGATGAAGGATCTTTTACTGAAGAAATAGTAGAGGATGAAGGATCTTTTACTGAAGAAGTTATAGAAGAAAGATCATTAATTGAAGAAGTTGAAGATACAGAAACAGTTGCTGAAAAAGAAGAAGGATCAGTTATTAAAGAAATAATTGACGAAAAATCACTTACTGAAAAAATAGTTGAAGAAGAAAAATCAGTTACTGAAGAAGTTGAAGAAAAAGAATCGGTTAAGGAAGAAGTAGAAGAACAAAGATTAGTTGTTGAAGAGGAAGGATCAGCTACTGAAGGAATAGTAGAAGACAGATTAGCTACTGAAGGAATAGTAGATGACATATTAGTTACTGAAGAAATAGTAGAAGACGGATTAGCTACTGATGAATTTGTAGAACAACAAGGATCTATTATTGAAGAAGTTCTAGATGATGAAGGATCAGTTACTGAAGAAATAGTAGAGGAAGAAGGCTCTCCTAATGAAGAAATTGTAGAAGGAGTATCAGTTATTGAAGAAGATGATAATATAGAACCAGTTAGTGAAGAAATAGTAGAGGGATCGGTTACTGAAGAAATGATAAAAGAAGGTTTAGAAAATGAAGTAATATTAGATGAAGATTCAATTACTGAAGAGGCTTTAGAGAAAGAAGGATCAGTTAGTGAAGAAATAGTAGAGGAAATGGGATCACTTACTGAGGAAATAGTAGACGAAGAAAGATCAACTTCCGAAGATATGATAGAAGAAGGATCAGCTTCTGAAGAAATAATACAAGAAGAATCGCAAGTTGAAGAAGTTGTAGAAGAAGTATCAGTTATCGATGAAATAGTAGAGGAAGACGAATTAGATACTAAAGAAGTTGTAGAAGAAATAGAATTTAATACTGAAGAGGTTGTAGAACATAAAGAAGAAGAAGGATCTGTCGCTGAAGAAATAGTACAGGAAGAAAAGGAAGGATCTGTTAATGAAGAAATTATAGAAGAAGTAGGCTCAATTACTGAAGAAATGGTAGAACAAGATGTATCTGATAATGAAGAAATAGTAGAAGAAAGATCCGTTATTGAAGAAGCTGAAGAAAATGTATGGATTGAGAAAGAAGTAGAAGAAGAAGGATTAGATAATGAAGAAGTCATAGATGAAGAAGATTCAGTTAGTGAACAAGCTGAGGAAGAGGTATATATTAATGAAGAAATATTAAAAGAATCATCAGATGTTGAAGATGTTAAAGTAGAAAACGAATTAATGAATGAAGAAGTTAACGAAGAAACACAATCGGTTGCTGAGAACAATGAAGAGGATAAAGAATTAGATAATTATGTAGTTGAAGAGACTGAATCAGTTACTGAAGAAGTTGTAGTAGACGAAGTACCAAACTCTAAGGAAGTTCAAGAAATAGAATCAATTATAGAAGAAATAGTAGAAGACGGATTAACTACTGATGATTTAGTAGGACAACAAGGATCTGTTATTGAAGAAGTTGTAGAAGAAGTTGGATCAGATTCTGAAGAAATAGTAGAGGAAGCATCAATTACTGAAGAAGTCGAAAAAAAAGAATCAGTTACAGAGGATATTTTAGTAGAAGAATCAGTTACTGGGGATATTTTAGTAGAAGGATCCGTAACTGAAGAAGTTGTAGGAGAAGAAAAATTAGTTAGTGAAGAAATAGTAACGGAAGAAGGATCTGTTGCTCAAGAAATAGTAGAAGAAGATGCACCAGCTACTGAAGAAATTGATGAAATAGAATCAGTTACTGAAGAAGTTGTCGAAGAAGAAGGACCTGTTGATGAAGAAATTGTACAAGAAGAAGGATCAGTTACTGAAGAAATAATACAAGGAGAATCTAAAGTTGAAGAGGTCGTAGAAGAACAAGGATCTGAAAATGAAGAAATATTCGTAGAAGAAGTATCAGCTTCTCAAGAAATAGTACAAAATGAATCAGGTACCGAAGAAATATTGGAAAAAGTATCAGCTTCTCAAGAAATAGTACAAGATGGATCAGTTACTGAACAAATAATAGAGGAACAAAAACCAGTTACTGAAGAGGTTGTAAATGAAGAAGAATCAATTACTCATGAAATAATACAGGAAGAATCTCATGTTGAAAAAGTTGTACAACAAGGATCAGTTGCTGAAGAAGTTGTAGAAAATCCAGTATCTGTTACTGAAGAAATAGTAGAAAAAGAAGGATCCGTTACTGAAGATATAGGACAAGAAGGTTATGTTGCGGAGGAAATTGTAGAAGAAGAAGAATTTGATAATGAAGAAATTTTAGAAGAAGAATCTGTTGCTGAAGAATTTGTAGAAGAAGGATTTGATAATGAAGAAATATTCGTAGAACAAATATCAGATTCTGAAATAGTAAAAGAAGAAAATTCAGTTAATGAAGAAGTCTTAGAAGAAGAAGGATCATATACTGAAGAAATATTAGAAGAAGAAGGATCATATACTGAAGAAATATTAGAAGAAGAAGGATCATTTACTGAAGAAATATTAGAGGAAGAAGGATCATATAATGAAGAAATATTAGAGGAAGAAGGATCATATAATGAAGAAATATTAGAGGAAGAAGGATCATATAATGAAGAAATATTAGAGGAAGAAGGATCATATAATGAAGAAATATTAGAGGAAGAAGGATCAGCTACTGATTATTTTGTAGGACAAGGATCTGATAATGAAGAAATAATAGAAGAAGGATCAGCTACTGATTATTTTGTAGGACAAGGATCTGATAATGAAGAAATAATAGAAGAAGGATCAGCTACTGATTATTTTGTAGGACAAGGATCTATTATTGAAGAAGTTCTAGAAGAAGAAGGATTAGATACTGAAAAAGTTTTTGAAAATGAAGGATCGGCTACTGAATTTGAGGAAACAGAATCGTTTACTGAGGTAGTTGAAGAGACAGAATCAGTTAATGAAAATATCTTAGAAGAAACATCAATTAACGAAGTTCAGAAAATCGAATCAATTACTGAAGATATTAAAGAACAATTAGTTCCTGAAGAAATTAAAGAAGAACAATTAGATTCTGAAGAAATTAAAGAAGAACAATTAGATTCTGAAGAAATTAAAGAAGAACAATTAGTTCCTGAAGAAATTAAAGAAGAACAATTAGATTCTGAAGAAATTAAAGAAGAACAATTAGATTCTGAAGAAATTAAAGAAGAACAATTAGATTCTGAAGAAATTAAAGAAGAACAATTAGATTCTGAAGAAATTAAAGAAGAACAATTAGTTCCTGAAGAAATTAAAGAAGAACAATTAGATTCTGAAGAAATTAAAGAAGAACAATTAGTTCCTGAAGAAATTAAAGAAGAACAATTAGATTCTGAAGAAATTAAAGAAGAACAATTAGATTCTGAAGAAATTAAAGAAGAACAATTAGATTCTGAAGAAATTAAAGAAGAACAATTAGATTCTGAAGAAATTAAAGAACAAAAAGGATCTGTTAATGAAGAAGTTGTAGAAGAAGAAGGATCAGTTACTGAAGAAATTAAAGAACAAGAAGAATCTGTTAATGAAGAAGTTTTAGAAGAAGTTGAAGAAACAGAATCAATTAAAGAAGAAATAGTAGAAGGAGGAATAGCTACTCAAGAAATAATAGAAGAAGAATCAGATACTAAAGAAGTTGTAGAAGAAGAAGTAATAGATTCTGAAAAACTAGTAGATGCAGGATCAGTTACTGGGGAAGTTATGCCAGAAGAAGTATCAGTTACTGATGAAGTCGTAGAAGAAGGTTCAACAACCGAAGAAGTTTTAGAAGAACAAAAATCAGTTAATGAAGAAGTAGTAGAAGACGGATTAACTATTGATGATTTTGTAGGATTACAAGGATCTACTACTGAAGAAGTTGTAGAAGAAGACGGATCAGCTATTGAAAAAATATTAGAAGAAGAAACAGCTACTGAAGAAATAGTAGAAAAACAAGTATCTGTTACTGAAGATATAGTAGAAAAAGAAGGATCAGTTAACGAAGAAATAATAGAAGAAGCATCAGTTGCTGAAGAAATAATACAAGGTGGATCTTTTACTGAAGAAATTGTAGGACAAGAAGAATCAGCTACTGAAGAAGTTATAGATGAAGAAGGATTAATTTCTAATGAAATAGAAGAAGAAGAAGAAAAATCAGTTACTGAAGAAATGATAGAAGAAGTAGAAGAAGTATCAGTTGATGATGAAGTAGAAGAAGTATCAGTTGCTGAAGAAATAGTAGAAGAAGAATTAGTTGATGATGAAATATTACCGGAGGAGTTATCAGCTACTGAAGATGTTATAGAAGAAGTTAGATCAGTTACTGATGAAATAGTACAGGAAGAATCAGTTTGTGAAGAAATATTAGAACAGGAAGTATCAGCTTCTGAAGAATATGTAGACGATAAATCGGTTACTGATGATTTTGTAGGACACGAAAGATCTGTTATTCAAGACGTTGAAAATACAGAATCAGTTACTGAAGAAATTGCAGAAGTAGATAAATCAGTTATAGAAGAAGCTGTAGAAAAACAAGGATCTGTTACTGAAGAAAAAGTACAGGAAGGTGTATCAGCTATTGAAGAAATTGAAGAATTAGAATCAGTTACTGAAGAAATTGCAGAAGAAGATAAATCAGTTATAGAAGAAGCTGTAGAAAAACAAGGATCTGTTACTGAAGAAATAGTAGAAGAAGAAGAATTAGATACTGAGGAGGTATTAGAAGATAAATCGGTTACTGGTGATGTTGTAGAACAAGAAGGATCTGGTAAAGATGAAAGTGAAGCAAAAGAATCATTTACTGAAGAGGTTGACGAACTTAAATCAGTTAAAGAAGAAGATCAAGAAACTGAATACATATCTCGTGAAATAGAAGAAGAATCAGCTACTGAACAGCACTCTGAACAAGAATTGTCGATTAATAAAGAAGTTGTAGAAACTGAATCCCTCACTAAAGATATAGAAGAAGAAAAATCAACTACACAAGAAATTTTAGAAGAAACTCAATCAGTTAATGAAGAAATAGTAGAAGAAGAAAGAGATACTGATGAAGTTTTAAAAGAAAAAGTATCACCTTCTGAAGAAGTTATAGAAGAACAAGCATCAACTACTGAGGAATTTGTAGAAGAAAGATCATCTACTGATGAAATAGTAGAAGTAGAAGATTTATTTACCGAAGAAGTTAAAGAAAGAGAAGGATCTGTTACAGAAGAAATAGTAGAAGAAGGATCAGATACGGGAGAAATAGTAGAAGAAGAAGGATCAGATACCGAAGAAATATTAGAAGAAGGGTCTTTTAATGAAGAAATAGTAGAAGAAGAAGGATCAATTACTGAAGAAATTCTACAAGGATCAGTTACTGAAGAAATTCTACAAGGATCAGTTACTGAAGAATTTGTAGGACAACAAGGATCTGTTATTGAAGAAATTGTAGAAACAGAATCAGCTATTGAAGAAAGAGTAGAAGAAGAATCAGCTACTGAAGAGGTTGACGAAAGAGAATCAGTTACTGAAGTTGTAGAAGAAGAGGTATCATCTTCTGATGAGGTAGTAGAAGGTTCAATTGAAGAAGTTATAGAAAATGAAGGATCTGTTACTGAAGAAATATTAGAACATGAAGTGTCAGCAGATGAAAATTTTGTAGGACAAGCAGTATCTGTTATTGAAGAAGTTGAAGGAACTGAGTCGGTTACTGAAGAAGTTGTTGAAGAAACTGAATCAGTTAGTGAAGAAATAGTAGAAGTATCACCTACTGAAAACGTTGTACAACAAACAGATTCAGTTATTGAAGAAGTTGTAGAACAAAAAGAAGGATCATTTAATGAAGAAATTGATATAAGAGAATTAGGTGATGATGGAGTTGAAGAACGAGAAAAAATATCTACTGAAGAAGTTGTAGGACAAGATAAATCAGCTACTGGAGATGTAGAAGAAGTATCATCTACTGAAGATGAAGAAGAAGTATCATCTACTGAAGGTTTAGAAGAAGTATCATCTACTGAAGGTTTAGAAGAAGTATCAAATACTGAAGATGTAGAAGAAGTATCATCTACTGAAGATGTAGAAGAAGGATCTGTTGCTGAAAATGTGAAAGAAACAAAATCAATCACTGAAGAAGTGTCAGTAGAAGAAGATATTATAACTGATAAAGTTTCAGTAGAACAAGAAGTTATGGCTGAAGCATCAGTGGAAGAAAATATTTTGACTGAAGTTCCAGTAGAAGAGGAAATTATGACTGAAAAATTGTCCGTAGAAGATAAAGCCCTTAATGAGAAAATTATGTCAGAAGAAGAAATTGTTATTGAAGATGGCAATGTACATGAAGTTGTTCCAGCAGAAGTAAGTGTAACTGAAGAAATTCCAGGAGTAGAAGAAACAACTAATAATGAATCTCACGTAAAAGGAGAAAATGTTGTTAATGAAGTTGTAGTAGACGATAATTCAGTTAATGATGAAATTCAATTTGATGATGATTCATCAATTGAAATTTATACTGTTGATTCAAAAGATGTATTTCATAAAGAAGAAAATTATGATTCATTTAGAGAAGAAGTTCGTAGTGATGAAAACATTCATATTTTTCGTAAAAAAAATGAAAATTTTGTTAAAAAAATTGAAAATGAAAAAAGTTCTGTTGGACATGTACCAACAGAATATACGTCGAAAGAAAATATTGCTGAAGAAGTTCCATCACACATTATGTTTAAAGAAAATGTTACTGAAGAAGTACCTAAAGAAGTTAAATATGAAGAGAATACTGTTGAAGAAGTATTTGAAGAAGTTACCTCAAAAGAAAATATTATTGAAGAAGCTCCAGGAGATATTAATTCTGAAGAGAATATTATTGAAGAAGTACCTGAAGTTGTTACATCTGAAGAGATTGTTGTACAAAATGACGTAAATAATATAAATACGAATATTGATCATATGTTTGATTTCGATTTAGATGATATACTAAAAATACCTGAGGCACAAAGAAAATTGAATAAATTGAGAACACTAGTTGACGTTCATTTAGATGTTATTGAAAAAATGCAACGAGATGAATGGAAAAAAAATAAAAGAGACTTTTTATATATTTGCCTAAAGGAAATTAACAAATTATCTGAAGATACCCTCATGAAGTTTTATGGTAGTGATTCAAATAAATCTGCCAATGACAATGATACTGTAATGGTTATAAAAATCCTTAAGGACAAATGGGGAACGGGAAGAATTGTGGACACCATAGCTAATTCATTAAATAAGTCATATAACTCATTGTATCATAACTTATATATAGAAATGGAAAAAGATTTATTAATAAATAAAACTGAAACCTTTAATAAATGGAGCAAACAGCACTGGAATAAATTAGATAATTGGAAAGAAGAAAAGTGGTTTAAATTATTTAAAAGAGATTTGAAAATCGATATGAGGAATACATATGAAAGCGATCAAAATGACGAAGAAAATAATGAAGAATCAATGAACGAATTATCAGATGAATTAATAAAGAATAATACATCTGACAACATGAGAAATGAACAGAAAACATTAGAAAAAAATAAGGAATACTCTAATTTGAGTAAAGATTTAGGATTAATAGAAAAACAGAAAATAATATGGAAAAGTTGGATTGTGAAAAATGTAAATAATATAGAAAATTGGTTTGATGAAATGTGGTTTAAAAACGTTGTGAATGAATTGAAAGAGAAAAATGATGTCAGTAATGTATTACAGGAAAATGCATCAGAAGCTTCTGTTGAAAATTATATTTCAGATGTAGAAGATTCTAAAGATATGACAAACAGTATAAACGATAGTGAGAAATCTAAAATTGTGGCTTCAAGTAGCAAAACAACTAATGAAGAATATATTATTTTAAGCAGAAAAGATTTAATATACAATATAATTGTAATGGTTCATATGATGGTATTAGATCAATTTAAGTACGATGAACTTAAATATGCTAAGAAAAGATTTTTAAATAGATCAATTGATAAATTTATAAAAGAAAAAAAAATAAAAGACAAAGAAACAGTTTTGGATTATTATATAGATGATATTATAAAACGTATTGTAGAAGATACTTCACATGTTAATAATATTAAGGAAAAGGCAATAGATCATTACACTAGTCATGATTGGTTTAGATTATTACGCCAAGGGAATAAAGCTCAAAATTCCATTTCTCAGGAAGTAGACATATTAACGGAAAAGTATAAAAAATTAATTTCAGAGGAAGACAATAAAAAAGAAAATAACAATAATAATGATGATGAAGTAAAACCAGAACTAAAAGACAATATAAAGTGCGAAGAAAATGTCTCATTCAATATATTGAGAAGATCAAATAAAAAAGATCAATTACCGTTGGAAGAAAAAAAAAATAAAAATGGTGATTTGAACAATACATTAACTGAAAGTGATGGAAAAAAAATAAATATAAATGAAGCAATAGAAGAAAGTAAAAATGGTAATGAAGATAAAAATTCGGGAAATATGGAAAAATCTAGAAAACCTAGGGATAGGAGAACTGAAAGAAAGGAAAAGGATCAAGATTTAAGAGTTCAATTACTTCAAGATTATGAAAATATATTCGAACAAATTCAAAATATGGAAAATCAAAATAAAGATAAGAATAAAAAGGAAACTAAAAATATATTAAAAACATCAATTGATTTAGATAAAAATCTATTAAGAGAATATAAAAAGGAGAAAAATATAATAAACCAAAGTGAGAAGGAATTTAGTGTAAATGAGAACTGAAAATATTATTACAGAAACAAAAAGAAAAATATATATTTGTTTAATAATAATTTTTCTTTTTTCGCAGTTAATACATGACAAATGATTTCTTCTCCGACTGTATTTTAATATTAATAAAAAAATATAAATTCGATATTTTTTTTTTATATAAAATTTGACACAACAAAAGTAAATATTCTATTAAAACATTTGTATATATATATATATATTATATATATATATATATATATAATGGAAATGATAAAAAAGAAATACTTAATATATATATTACTGTTTATAACAAAAGTTAATGCATAAAATAATATATATATATATATATATATATATATATATATATATATAAGATATAAAGAAGAATATATTTATTATTTAAATTATATTTGTCTTGTAATACAACGAATAAAATTATAATATATATATATATTTAAACATATTAATAATAATAATAATAATAATAAATAATTTTATTATTTACCCATAATATTTTTTGCACAACATATATTTTTTTTTTTTTTTATAAATAATTTTTCGTGTTTTTTTCTTAAATTGAGAAATATTGTTTTAAAATTTAATTTGTTTTTTCCATTTTATTAATTATAATTATATATATAATGTAGAATTTTTTTTTCTTAAATTTTTCTTTTTAAAATAATGGAATTATTTCAATTTAATAACTAAAAAAAAAAAAAAAAAAAAAAAAAATTTTAATTAAATCATTTATAAAATAAAAAATATATTAAATAAATTATACTACATAATTCTTAGAATAATATTTTTAATAGAAAATATATGGATAATTATTTTTATATGGGAACTAAAAAATTTTATTCCATTAAATACTTAAAAAATTCCTAATTCAAATATAATATTATATAAATTATATATAATTTATATTAATCATGTATTTATGTATAACTAAAATTAATAGTTATTTAAATTTAACTTTTTTTTTTTTTTTTTTTCTTTTTTTTTATTACAATTTTATAAACATATATTTTTTGTTAGATGTTCATAAATTAAAGGATATCCATTTTTCGCCTCTTAATCCTTTTATTTTTTATTTTATTTTTTTTCTTTCTTGCGAGCAGAATATAAAAGGATCTAAAATTAAAATTAAAATGAATATAAAAGTATATTATATTTTTCTTTATTTCATATGATAATATAATATAAAAAAAAAAAAAAAAGTTCTCATAAGTTATTATTTCTTTATTTTTTTAAAAAATGTGTATTTATTAAATTTAGTTGTTGAATTATTTGTATTTATATATTTTATAATAAGATATTTTATAAGACCAGGGTTATAATAATATATATTTTATTTGTTAGAATACAAACAAGAAAAAATGGAAAAGAAAATAAACATACGTTTTCTTATCTATATTAATTTATATATATTTTTATTATAAGTGAAATGTGGTATTTTGAAATATGGTATACTGTTACTAAAACAGTATTATAAATATTTTAGCAGTAAAAATATAGAATGTGTAAGATAAATAAAAAATAAAATAAAACATTTATAATAAAATGTATGATAATAAATATTGAAATATTTATATGTATGTATCATATTTAAAATATAAAATATAATTATAGGTCAAAAATATAGATTATTTCATATTATTATAAGAAAAAGGAAAAAAAAAACAAGGAACGTATTTTATAATATTTATAAATGTATTTTTTCTATTTTCAAAAATATATTAAATTTTTTTTTTTTTTTTTTTTTGGTGTGTGTGTATTTTAAGTGTGTATCATTTATAATATTTATGAATAATTATATTTAGAAAATATTTTTTCATATATGATTTTTTCTGTATGTACATAAAAATAAAATTCTTAAAAAAAAAAAAAATAAAAAAAAAATATGCATGTATCTTCAATTTATTTTTCATATGTTTTTTGATAAAATTATAGGATAGAATTTTACCTTAAAAGTTTTATACAATATGTTTATTTCCATGATAATATGAATAATTAAATATATACATATATATATATATATATATATATATGTTCAGTTATATTTTAAAAATTTTGAATATGCTTAAAACATTTTTTTTTTTTATATATAATTTACATAAAAATGAAAATATATTATTTTAAAGCTTAATAGTAGTTAATATATAAACCATTTATATTATTTACGTATATATGATATGCTATTAAGATTGAAATATATAAATATATATATACATAAATATTATATGAACTTAAAATATTTCATTTATTAAAGTAAGAAAATTATTATTCTCCCTTAATATTATATTTCCCATAAAGAATATAAATAATGTTAAACACACATACCGATATATAATTATATTAATTAAAAATTTTCATTATTATGATTACTTTATATATTTATAATTTTTTTTTACTTTTTCATAAACTTATAATTCTTTCTTTATATATACAAATATATATATATATATATATATATATATATATATATATAATATATATTTCGTCCATAATAAATATATAAATATTTGGAAATATTAATTTATAACTTATAAGAATAATTCCTTAAAGTTATTTATGTAAGTTTATTAGAATACAAGTGAGAATAATATATAAGGTAGGCATTAAAATATTTTAGGAATATGCGTGTATTCTAAAAAAAGAAAAAGAAAGAATACAAAATACATGATATTCTTATATATAAAATAATATGTAATACATAATTTAAACATATATACACATTTGATCGTAAAAATATGATACTACATTTAACTTATATATAAATAAATATATATTGAGCATAGAATTATACAAAATAGAACTAAATTCTATTTATACAATAGTTTAGGCATAAGAATTAAATGACGATTAATATTTATATAGAGTATAATATAATTAAATACATAATTGAAATATATAATATTATATTTTTATCTAAGTTCTTAATGTAATTAAATATAATATTGATTGAAAATAAATATAAGTAATATTATTATTATATTCATATCAAAAAGAAAGAAATATAAAAAGTATAAAAAAAAAAAAAATAATAATAATAGAGGAATAATACTTTCCTTAATTTTTTTATACTAAAAATAATATTTATATATTTATATATATATATATATATATATATATATATATATATATATATATATATTTATATATATGTGTTATATATTATATATACATAGGAAAAATAAAAAAATAAAAAAGAGTAATAAACTCTTAATTTTATATTTCATTAATAGAAAAAAAAAGAAATAATAATTAAAAAATAAAATAACAATATGTATTATGTAATTAAAACAAATTGCACATATATAAGAACTTTACTAGAAATATCTTTAATAGTATATATTATTCTATCTATTCTATTGTATGTATATGTGATACTGATTTACTTCTATTATAAATAATAGATACAAAAATAATATAATTATTTTATTTTTATTTATAAAATATATATTATATTTATAAATAAAATATTTTAAATATCCTATTTATATTTAGTGTATTTATTTCATTAAAAGTTTTCTTTTTTTTTTTTTTCTTTTTTATAATAAAAAATTCACAATTCATTTTAATATTATATTATACCATTGTAATATTATATAAATACTGCTTTAAGGCAAAGAATATTTATATATTTATTTATATATAAAATTTACTTTACTAACTATAAAATTTTATATTAATATAAATATTAATGATGAAGCTTTTTAATAATTTTACATGCTTTTTATCCCAGTCCATACGTTCACAGGAGAAAAACGTAGAAGAATATCACATGAGTACAATTGATGAAGAACCAATAAATTATAAAAACAAAAATTTTTTGAAATCCTCCCTTTCAAGGCATTCCTTAGTCATCCTTTCTATAATTTATGTTTTGTTTCACGTAAGCTAAATTGAAAAATTGTTATAGTGTACAAATAATTTTTGTAAAATATATATATATATATATATATATATATATATATATGTACATATATATTTTCATTTTTTTTTGCATTATTATAGCAGAATGTTTTTACTTCTAAATGGAATGAACCATCCGTTTTACAATTAGTTAATACACATTCTAGAGTTTTATATGATACAGAACCATTAGATGAAAATTTAAATTATGAATCAAAAAAGGTTGAATATAAGTGTTCTTGCAATTGCTCTGATTGTCCTTGTCCTATCCAAAATGAAGATTCTGAAAAAGAAAAAACTGAAACGCAAGAAGAAAGTTTAAATAAAGAAGTTGTTGAAGGATGTTCAACTGGTATGTGCCCATTAAGAAACAATGATACTAAAAAAGAAAACTGTGAAAGTTGCAAGAAAGAAAAAACTGAAACGCAAGAAGAAAGTTTAAATAAAGAAGTTGTTGAAGGTTGTTCAACTGGCATGTGTCCATTAAAAAACAATGATACTAAAAAAGAAAACTGTGAAAGTTGCAAGAAAGAAAAAACTGAAACGCAAGAAGAAAGTTTAAATAAAGAAGTTGTTGAAGGTTGTTCAACTGGCATGTGTCCATTAAAAAACAATGATACTAAAAAAGAAAACTGTGAAAGTTGCAAGAAAGAAAAAACTGAAACACAAGAAGAAAGTTTAAATAAAGAGGCTGCTGAAGGATGTTCAACTGGTATGTGCCCATTAAGAAACAATGATACTAAAAAAGAAAACTGTGAAAGTTGCAAGAAAGAAAAAACTGAAACGCAAGAAGAAAGTTTAAATAAAGAAGTTGTTGAAGGTTGTTCAACTGGCATGTGTCCATTAAAAAACAATGATACTAAAAAAGAAAACTGTGAAAGTTGCAAGAAAGAAAAAACTGAAACGCAAGAAGAAAGTTTAAATAAAGAGGCTGCTGAAGGTTGTTCAACTGGCATGTGTCCATTAAAAAACAATGATACTAAAAAAGAAAACTGTGAAAGTTGCAAGAAAGATGTTGTTGAAGGATGTTCAACTGGTATGTGCCCATTACGAAACAATGATACTAAAAAAGAAAACTGTGAAAGTTGTAAGAAAGAAAAAAATGAAACGCAAGAGGAAAGTTTAAATAAATTATCTACAAAAAATTCAACGAATGATTCAATAAAAACACCAAAAAAAAAATCTAATAATAAGAATACGAAAGAAAACAATAAGAAAGCTCCCCAAAAAAAGACAAATGATAAATTAAGAAGAGCTCAATAAATAATATGTGTTCTGTAATAATACATATAGGTATTATATTTAGGAAGTGTGGTAATATTTATGTAAAAGATTTATTTTATTAATTATAATATATGTATAAATACGTATTTCTTTTAATTAATTCACTAATTATTTTTATTTTATTATGTATATATATATTTATATATATATTATTGGTATATTAAAGAAAAAATTATAAAACTCTCTACCATTAGAAAACATTATATTCTAATATATAAATGCACAAGATAATAAATATTTCTTTTTCTTTATGTGTAATATATTTAAATAAATAATGATATGTATTTATATAAAAAAAATATATAATTTAAATAATTCGATATATTATAAGAGATATATTTTTCCTAATATAGACAAAATTAAAAAAAAAAAAAAAATAACATACATTTGTTGATTATAAAAATATTTGATTTTCCATGTATATCGTCATATATATATATATATTTATATTAATGAAAGAAAAATTATTAATATCTTTATAAATTACAATTATAACAAATGTATCAAAAAAAAAAAAAAAAAAAAAAATTAATTTAATAAGATTTCGGCATTTTATTATTATTCTATTTAAATTTTTAATTTATTTATTAACAGTATTTTTTTTTTTTTTTGGCGTAAAAATATATATAATATAAAAAAACCTACCAAAAGAATGTTATTATAGTATTTTATATTATATTTATATTATACATAATAATACTATTATTTACATATAAATATTAAGTAAAATGAAAAGAGAGGTTCTTAATATTATTATAAATATAAAATAATATTTTTATATATATAATAATATATATATAATTATCTTAATAGTATAAAAAAAGAAAGAAAAAAGGAAAGAAAATATTAAATTGATCGTTTTTTAAAAATATATATTAACATATATATTATTCTTTCCATGTTTATATATCAAAAAACATGTATTTAAAAGTAAACATGAAATGTTTTTTAAAAAGGCATCAAAATTAAATATTATATAAATTAAAATTTATCTTAAAACTTGTTCTCTGATAATATATATTATCAGGTAAAAAATGTTAAAAGGTAATTTTATAAAATATATTATGATTTATATTATAATTTATTATATATATATATAATAATATATATATTATAGTTTTTATATCGACTTATTTTTATATATTGTTTCTTTCAATAAATTTTTTTAAAAAAATATATATATATTTTTTTATATTTATATATAAGAAAATATTAATTTATATATATAATATTTCATTCGTTGGTTTTTTTTTATATATCATAAAATTTAGATTTATTCTAGAAAAGTAGGTTATTTAAAAAATATATAAAAAAAAAAAAAGCTGTGAATTAAAAATAAACATGTAATTATAAAAAAAATATATTATTATATTATAATTAATTTTTTTAAATTAATGATGCTTCTTTAAGTTATATTTTATATAAAATATGAATAATAAAACATAATTAATATTATAATAATATATAAAATAAATTAATAAATATAATATAATATAATATAATATAATATAATATAATATAATATAATATAATATAATATAATATAATATAATATAATATAATATAATATAATATAATATAATATAATATAATATAATATAATATAATATAATATAATATAATATAATATAATATAATATAATATAATATAATATAATAATAAATATATAATATATAATATATTTTGCATTTTTCTATATTTAAAATATAAATAATATCTTTTGTTATGTATTAATTAAAATTTATATGTATATAATTTTTTTTTTTTTTTTTTTTCAAAAAAAGCTATATTTTTTTTTTTAACATATATTTAATTTGGTGTTCTTATATATTTTTAAAAGAAAATACAAAATAACCAATTCATTTCAATTTAATCGTTATATATATGTATTTTATTACATTATATATATGTGGTTTTAATGTTGTTCTTAATTTGACTTATATAAATAGGAATTTGTTTATACATTTATTTTATAGAAACATAATAATAATAAAAAAAAAATTATTAGGTTGTTGTTCTTTATTCTATTCATTTTGTTTTTAGGAGTTCAAATAAAACTAAATATAGAAATAATGAAAAATTATAAAAAATAAAGCTGTATTTTTCTATTATTTAATTTTATTTATTTTTTTATAAATTTTGTATTTTTAGAAAAAATTGAAAAAAAATAATTTTTATGTAGCGAAAAAAAGAAATATTAAAACGTAAAAAAAAATATATAAATTTATATAAAAATTAATTTCTAATAATATTTTATAAAATTAAATTATATATATAAATTTATATATATATATTATATAGAATTAATATATATATTTATATATGATATTTTAATATTTTTCTTTTTTCTCTCTTATTTTTTTTTTAAGATTAAAATCTGAAGAATTATATATATATATGTAACATTGTTTAGATATATATAAAAAAAAAAAAAAAAGAAAAAAAAAAAAGTCTATTTTTTTTCATTGTATATATGTAAGAGTTTAGAACAAAAACTTATGTAAATAAACATGAAACCATATAGTTCATATAGTTCTGCTTTTTCAAAGCAATATATGGGTACAAAAAGTGTAAAGGCAAAAAATCCAACCATATATTCTTTTGAAGAAGAAAAACAAAATGAAAATATGAGTTTGTTAAAATCGTTATGTTCTAAGCGTTTGGTTCTTCCAATTCTTGGAATATTATATATCATTCTAAATGTAAGTTTTTTTTTTTTTTCTTTCTTTAAATAAATGTAAATATATTTATGGTTAATTTGTATATGAGCCCTTAATTATTGAATTATATATATATATATATATATATATTTTTTTTTTTTTCATAGGGAAATTTTGGATATAATGGAAGTTCAAATTCTGGTGCACAATTTACTGACAGGTGCTCAAGAAATTTATACTGTGAAACATTGCCAATCAACCCATATGCTGATTCTGAAAACCCAATAGTTGTAAGTCAGGTATTTGGTTTACCTTCCGAAAAACCTACGTTTACGTTAGAAGGTACTCCTGATATTGATCATACAAATATTTTGGGTTTTAATGAGAAGTTGATGACTGATGTAAATAGATATCGATATTCTAATAACTATGAAGCCATTCCCCATACAAGGGAGTTCAATCCACTTATTGTAGATAAAGTTCTTTTCGACTATAACGAAAAGGTTGATAACTTAGGAAGGAGTGGAGGAGACATTATAAAAAAAATGCAAACTTTATGGGATGAAATAATGGATATTAATAAAAGAAAATATGATTTTTTAAAAACAAAATTACAGAAAACTTACAGTCAGTACAAGGTTCAATATGATATGCCAAAAGAAGTATACGAGAGCAAATGGGGACAATGCTTAAAGCTTATTAATCAAGGAGGTGATAACCTTGAAGAAAGATTGAACACACAATTTAAAAACTGGTACAGACAGAAATATTTAAATCTTGAAGAATATAGAAGATTGACTGTGTTGAACCAAATCGCTTGGAAAGCTTTATCCAACCAAATTCAATATACATGCAGAAAAATTATGAATAGTAACATTTCTTCTTTTAAACATATAAGTGAATTGAAAAGTTTAGAACAGAGAGCGGCAAAAGATGCACAAGAAGAAATGAGGAAAAGAGCTGAAAAACAGAAGAAGAAAAAAAGTAAAAGAAGAGGATGGTTATGTTGTGGTGGGGGAGATAACGAAACAGTTGAACCACAACAAGAAGAACCAGTCCAAGACGTTGGAGAACATCAAATAAATGAATATGGTGATATATTACCATCTTTAAAAGTTAGTATTAATAATTCAGCAATTAATTATTATGATGCAGTAAAGGATGGTAAATATTTGGACGATGATTCATCAGATGCTCTTTATACAGATGAAGATTTGTTGTTTGATTTGGAAAAGCAGAAATATATGGATATGTTAGATGGATCTGAAGACGAATCTGTTGAAGACAATGAAGAAGAACACTCTGGTGAAGCAAATGAGGAAGAACTAAGTGTTGATGAAAATGTAGAAGAACAAAATGTTGATGAAAGTGGAGAACAACAAAGTGATGATGAAAGTGGAGAACATCAAAGTGTTAATGAAATTGTAGAAGAACAAAGTGTTAATGAAATTGTAGAAGAACAAACCGTTGATGAAATTGTAGAACAAGAAACCGTTGATGAAAATGTAGAAGAACAAGCTGTCGATGAAAATGAAGAACAACAAACCGTTGATGAAAATGTAGAACAACAAACTATAGATGAAAGTCAAGTACAAGAAGAAATATCTACTATTCAAGAAAATATAGAAGAGGTAGTTAGTGAAGTTCAACAAGATTCAGAGGTAGATAGAACTCTTCATGTTCCTGATACAAGATTCTATGATATATTAGGTGTTGGAGTTAATGCAGATATGAAGGAAATCTCTGAAAGTTATTTTAAATTAGCAAAACAATATTATCCACCAAAATATTCAGTTAATGAAGGAATGTTAAAATTTAAACAAATAAGTGAAGCATATCAAATATTGGGAGATATTGATAAAAGAAAAATGTATAATAAATTTGGATATGATGGAATAAAGGGAGTTAACTTCATTCACCCAACCATATATTATATGTTAGCTAGTTTAGAAAAATTTGCTTTTTATACTGGATCTCCTCAAATAGTAACCCTTATGAAATTCTTATTTGAAAAGAAATTAACAGTAAATGACTTAGATACAAAATCTGAACATTTATCAAAAATAATGGGAGTGTATCAAAAAGAAAGGGAAACTTACATATCTGAAAATTTAATATCTAGATTGCAACCATATATAGACAGTATTAGAAATTGGGATGTACAAATTAAGGATCAAATATATGAATTAATGGGTTCTCCATTTGATATAGCAATTATAGATTCTATAGGATGGACATTACAATATGTTTCTATGAGTCATATGAAAAACCCTAAAAAAGCAATTAAGAAACTTGAAACAAGATCCAAGAAAAATAAAGAAACTGTAGCATATGAAAATAATAAACTAATGAATATATTGAGAGAATATTTCGGAAATAATGAACAAATTAATTCAATCACTTATAATATGGAATATAATACATTAAATGAAAATAATGAGAATGGATACAGAAAAATTTTGAACTTGAACCATAAAAAACAGAAAAAATTATTTGAAGAAATTATTAGTTATATAGTAAATATATCTTTATCCGATATAGAGAATACAGTTAAAAATTCAGCTGAAAGTATATTAACAGTTGAAGGGTTAGATGAAAAAAAATTATCAAAGAGAATTGAATCATTAAGAATGTTAGCGAATGCTATAAGAAAATATATATTAAGAGGTAAGAAAGGTAAAAAATATAAAAACAAGGATGCAAAAAGCTTATCAGGAAACATTGCGAATGAAATAAATTTAATTAATAAAGAACTTCAAAATTTAAAAGAACATACACAAGCAAATATACCTGAGCATATAGAAGAAAATGTGCAAGAAAATATGGAAGAAAATGTAGAAGAAAATGTAGAAGAAAATGTAGAAGAAAATGTTGAAGAAAATGTAGAAGAAAATGTAGAAGAAAATGTTGAAGAAAATGTAGAAGAAAATGTAGAAGAAAATGTTGAAGAAAATATAGAAGAAAATGTAGAAGAAAATGTTGAAGAAAATATAGAAGAAAATATAGAAGAAAATGCAGAAGAAAATGTTGAAGAAAATATAGAAGAAAATATAGAAGAAAATATAGAAGAAAATATAGAAGAAAATATAGAAGAAAATGTTGAAGAAAATGTAGAAGAAAATATAGAAGAAAATGTAGAAGAAAATGTAGAAGAAAATGCAGAAGAAAATGCAGAAGAAAATGCAGAAGAAAATGCAGAAGAAAATGATGAAACACCACAGGAACACAACGAAGAATATGATGAATAAAAAATTAAAATATTATAGTTGAAACTTTTATAAATAATATATTTATAAAATAAAAAGGATTATTTATAAAAATAAGTAGTATAAAACATTAAATGTAAAAAATGGGTAATTTTTATTCTTTTTTTTAATTTTAATTTTGTTTATGTATATGTAATATATGATTTGCTTATATGTATTAATTATCATTTGACATTTGAAATGGTTATTTCATTTTTTTAAATGTTCTTTTTTTTTTTTTTTTTTTTTTCTTATATAATTAGTTTTTTTTATTTGTTTAATATGCTTACATTGGATTTTTGTTTTTTTAATAATAAAATAAAAATAGACACATATAAAAATATACCATGTTAATGATTAATGAATTATATAATAACACGAAAGCACCCACAAAATTAAAAAAAAAAATAAAAAGTATTTAATAATATTTGAATCAATTATTAATAATAATATTATATTTGTTTTTCTTATATTTATTTTAAATATAAATTGAAAAGGAAAGTTTCCTATTAAGATGTTTTGAAATATAATATAAACATATATATATATATATATATATATATATATATAATATAATAAATATATATGTGTTTTATTTTATTTTTTAATCTTTATTATGTGTTAAATTAATCCTTTTATTACTTATAAATGTCTTTATATTACTATTAAAATATAAATATTTAAAAAAAAAAGGTAAAATAATTATCTCAAATTTTAATTATTCAGCATTACATGTAATAAATATTAGAGATATAATGTGAATTATACAAAAGTAATTCATATTATAGGTGAAAGCTTATATATTTTTTTTAACTTTTAATGTATTTCATTATAATTGTATTTTTATATGCGTTATAATATTTTAAAAAATTTATCAAAATTTTTAATAACCAGAAAAAGAAAATTAAAAATAAATAAATAAAATAATATTTTTTTTCTAAAATATTATCTAATTGTACTTATATAACTATATATAAAAATATTTATTTACGATTATTAAAAAAGAAATTTCCTTACCATAAATCATTGGATGAATTATTTTAATTTTATTTCTTTAAATTGAAAAATCGTTAAATACAATATATATGTACGATTATTATCGAAGTATATATAGTACTATAAAAACATATGTGTATCATAAAAATTAACATTTATTATATCCATTAAAAGTTTATTAAAATACATATAAATTTTCACTAGTTCTAAAATATAAGGTTGTAGTTATATGATTTCAAAAAATAAAATTATAAAATAATATTAAAATATATATATATATATATATATATATAATCTGTATGAAGGAATTTATTAATACATATTTTATATTACAAATTTAATTATACGATCCTTTCTAATTTATAAATTTTCTAAATGGTTACAAATATATTAAAGATATATATAAGTCATTTTATATTTTTTTTTTTCAAATATATATTAAAAATATAGGATATTATTAAAATATATTAAAATTATGTAAATAATAACTTTCATATAAAAGTAATAACACATATATATATATATAATATATAATTTTTTTTTTTTTTTTTTTAATATATATTCATTTTAGAAAAATATTTTGTTATTTACAATTTACATTTAGTTTTTAAAAATTAAAATATAAAGTGAATATTTTAAATAATATATTATATATATATTTATTTATTTTTTTTTTTATTTTAGTATTACTTTATAATTGGTTTCAATTTTTAACGAATCTCTAATGAAAAAATAACGATGTAAAATATTTTAAATTAATAAAAACTGTTCTTTTATATATGTGTTAGTTTCAGTTGAATAAGAATTTGTTTATTGTTTCTAATATATAAAATATTCTATAAATTATTTTTTGTTTATATAAGAGGTGAAAATTAAAAGAATTCTATGCTTTTTAAATTGCTAGAGAAAAAACAAATAATATTTATATATTTAATATAATACATTAATGTGTAATTCTATATATTTAATTAAAAAAAATATTTAAAAGAAAAAAATTTTAACTGAATTTACACTACACTATTATATATATAATTCTGATGAATATTATTTTGTGAAGATAATAGCACTAAAGTATAAGTGTTATTTTATTTTATTTTATTTTATTTTATTTTTTTGAATTCATTAATAGAAAAATTAAAATTCATTAAAATTGTTATATTTTATTAATACAAAATGAAATAAGAAGTGGCTATATATATATATATATTTTATGACAATATATGTTATATTATATAAAGAATTAAAATTATATAATACTATATATTATATATATAATTATATATCCTTATTTTTTTTCTTATATAACTTTTAATAATATATATAATATATATCATAATATTTTATAAAAAAACTACTTTATTATAGCTTTGTTCATGAATGAATTTATGAAATATTTTATTATGTTATTTTGTGTTTGAATTTTTGGTAGTAATAGAATCATTCTAATATTTTATATTACATTTTAAATATGAAAAATGAATGGAATGAATTTATAGTTAATTTATATTAAAATATAAATAATAAGTACGTAAATTCTTTTTTTTTTTTTTTTTAAAATGATTTATATTAAATTACGCTTATATATATTTTGGTTTCTATTTTTAATTCTATTGGTAAAATATAATAAAAAAAAAAATCTACATTTTGTATGTATTATTATATTATAATAATTTAAATTACAATTATTTATTTCTATTTTTATAATTTTTATATTTAGAATTTGACATTAACAGATAGGAAAATATTTGAATATATAAGATTAATTGATATATATTTTAGAATTTTATATGAGTATAATGGAATAAATAAATTATGTGGTGGAAAATCTTGTAATAAAATATTTGATCAGCGTATATTAGGTGAAGAAGAATGTATTTATAAAGGTGATGATAAAAAAAAAAAAAAAACCAAACTAATAGATATGATTAATTTATGTAAAATATGGAATAAAATTAAAAAGGTAATTTATAAGGATGAAAATATATTAAAAAGTGGAAGCAACTTAAATATAAAAGAAAATAAAAAATTTATTTATAAACTAAATGGGGAAAATACTGGTATTAATGATAACCAACAATATATTGATGAATTAAAGGATAATATACATTCAAAAAATATTTATAATTGGATAGAGGGTTATAAATCATTGGTTAAAATGTTCGGCTTATCAAATAATTTTTCCATAAACGGAGTTAAATATTCTGATTGGAAATTAATTCCTATATCATTCATTGAATACAATAAAAAAAAGTTTAGAGTTCAAGAAATGTTTAAAACAGTTATTACATCAAAAAATGATGATAATAAAAATAATATAAGTTTATTCATAAAAAAAATACCAGTAGATATATGGCTAAAGCAATTTGAAATGATGGAATTATATAATGGTGAATATTTAGTCAATGCAGAAAATTATGTTATGGAAGCTTCTATATTAGCTTTTCTAAATGAATATTATCAAGGATTTATAGCACCTAAATTATATAAAATATTATATGAAGAAAATTATGAGGAAAATAATAAAGAAAATATGTTTCCACCATATATGTTTAATGAAAAGAAAGAACTTAATATTAATAATTTACATGAATTTAAAAATTTTTTAAAAGAAAGAATAAATAAGAATGTAAATGGATATATTGTAATTGTATCTGAATTGTATGGTCAAAATGTTTTTGAATATATAGAGAAAAGACAAAAGGAAAATAATAATATATTAAGTGATAGGGAAAAAAAAAAAATTTTATATGAATGCTTAAAATTATTAATAAAATTACACAATGTAGGAATAGCTCATCTTGATATATCCCTAGAAAATATTTTAATGACAGAAAATTATGAATTTCTTTTATGTGATTTTTGTAAAAGTACACCTATATATACAACAACGTTAAGACATGTAAAAGAAATGAATCATATATGTTTATTTGAATCATGTGTACCAAAAATTGGAAAAATTTCATATGCACCTCCTGAATGTATACAACTTCGTAAAATACATGAGAAAATGGATATAAAAAACCCTTTGTCTGATTTAAATTATATTAAAGATATTGAAGAAAGAAGGAAATATTATTTTGACGTTACAAGTGCTGATATATATATGCTAGGAGTTCTTTTTCTTAGGATTTGGAATAGTAAACCCTTATGGCTAATTGCAAATATAGAAGAGGATTTAAATTTTTCGAAAATCTTTGAGGCAGATATGAATTTTGATAAGTTTGTCATAGCAAAAAATTGGCCTAAAGAATTTAAAAAAATTATTCAGGTAAAATTTTCAATTATTAAAATATGACATGTAAGTGAATATATATATATATATATATAATAATTATTACATAATTTTTTTTTTTTTTTTTTTTCATTTTATTTTAGCAATTATTGCACATGACCTCTAGGAAAAATTTAAGTTTAAAAGAATTAAGTAAAAATCCATGGTGGAAAGAATAAAAAAATAAATAAATAAATAAATAAATATAAATATATATATATATATATATAATATGCGGTACACATTAATTAAATCATCAGCAAAGTTATATATTTTAACAAATTGGAAAATTGCATTTTTTATTTTTTAATAATTTAATTAAGTATTATTATTATTTTTTTATTTTTTATTTTAAATGTAATTTATTTTTGTTTTTTGTTTTTTTATTTTTTATTTTTTTTTTTTTTTGGTTTTTTTTTTTTATTTTTTTTTTTTTTGTATGCTTTATTAATAAGTCATTTTTTATAATTAAAAATATTTTTAGCTATTTTTTTGTCTTCTTTTTTTTTAATAATTTTTTTTATAAAAATCTTATTATATTTTTTATGGAACTCTTTTAAATAATATTATTTCCATTTAGATATATGTAAAAATTAAAAAATTATTTGATATATATATATGTATATATTATGAGTATTGTATATAGAATAATCTTTTTTTAAGAAACGATTTTTAGAATATGCTTTCTATATGAGTTATATAAATGTTTCATTCATAGGAATCATAATATGCTATTATAAAATACAAAAAATGAAAAAGACCAATTGTGAATATACACCTTTGGTTGAATGCATTTATATTAACCTTTTTATTTTAAATGTAATTATTAAATAAAATAAATATATTAAACACTTATAATATATATATATATATATATATATATATAGGTATATATGTATATGTGTACATATATTTTATAATATAGTCTTAGGTTGTAAAGCTATACTACTTATTTAGTGAAAATATGATGAACCAATTATATTTTTGATAATATGCCAACAAATATTAAAAAAAAAAAAAAAAATTGTATATGCTTTTAATATAAAATATCAATATATGTTTGAAAAAGAAAAACAGTTTATTACATATATGAATCCTTAAAAAGTCTATTTTTTTTTAAAATGCAATATATGAAAAGATGGTGTAAAAAAAATTACAGTAAAAAAGAAAATAAATATATAAAAATCAAAGAGAACTAGAAAAAAATATATTTTAATAAACTTTAAATGATAAATATTAAAAATATATATTATAAAAAATTATGATTTTTTTCATCATAAAATATAATATTTATTTCTTGTTATAATATAAAACATTCTTTTTCATCAGGGCTGCATGTGTGATGATTATATATATATAATATAAAAATCTGTTGTAATACATTAATTAAAATTCTGTTTTAAAATATTCTTTATATTTAATTTAATTTTTTTTTATTTTTTTATATTCATGTACAATGTTTCAATCGTATATTTTGTTATATATAAATAAATATATATATGTATATATTTTTGTTAATACATATAATCCACTTAATTATTAAATAATTAAATATTTTTATGTAATTAAAATTTGATAGGTAATATTAAATTAAAATTTTTTTTAATTTTTACATAAACAATAATATGATTATATTAAAATAATATTGAAATATTAATAAATGTTCAAATTAAATATTTCTATAGAATTCAATATTAATAAGAAAATAAGAATATATTATCAGTGTAAAAAGTTACAATTATGAATAATTCCTTTAGTATTTTCGCTAATAATAAGGTTTTTTTTTTTTTTTTTTTAATTATTACATGTAGGGAAATATAGTGTATAAAAACAAATCTAATTCAGAATATTTTAAGGATTCTATCCTTTTTTTTTCATAAAGAATATTTTGAAAATTAATTTTAGATTTTTCATCGTCTTCTTTATTTATATAAGGATCTATAAATTTAGATAATTTTTTTTTCTCATGTTCAATGTTACTATATATATATTGCTCAACGAGATCTAGAAGCTTTTCTTTTTGTTTATATGTTATATCCATATATGTAATTAGGTATGAAATATATTTAAGTCTCATGAGTTTTTCACTTCCGTTGCAGGTTTCCTTTAAGTAATCTATATAATCATTTATTGCTAATGCTCTTTCTTCTGCATTTCTTCTTTCCGATTTTGGTAATTTCTTTTTTTTTTTTTTTTGTTGCTTTTTTCTATATACATTTTGGGCTGTTCTGAGTTGTGCTCTATGTTGTAAAGTTTGATCCATTTTTTTATTAATATATTGTTCCGCTAAATATCTTGCATTTTCCTGAACAAATCCATTGTATATATCCGTTTTTACAAGATTAACATTTTTAGGCTTATCCTGCATGTTATAAGAAGTATAAAAAAATTATATTTAAATTTAGTAAGGAAAATTTTGCGTTTTCATTATATTAATATATAATTATAACAAAATATAATATATATATATATAGATTAATTTATATTAATTATTATTCTTACAATATGTAATAGTAGCAATAAAAACACTAGTATTTCTATGGATAATATTTTGAAGTTCGTAAAGATCATTATTAAAAAGTTTTAACAAAATGTTTTGTAAATATGTATAAATTGTATTAATAATGGAAGGTTCTTATATTTATAAAAACAGCATATTAATGTTCATATAACATAAGGTAGATAATTTGTTTTCTATAAAATTCTTTTCTTTACACTTAGGTTATAATATTATTTACAAAAAAATATGTATATGAATAATCTTTTTATAGTATACATATATACATATATATATATATATATATATATATATATATATATAGGCTAACTCAAAATAAAAATACACATTATGATATAAATAATAATATATAGAACTAAAGAAAAAATAAAGTCTATATAATATTAAATTTTGTTTTATAAAAATAGAAATTACTTAGATCGCTAAATATATATATATATATATATATATATTAAATTCATATAATAAAATTAAATTAATATAATTATTTTTAGTTCTGTATAATTATGTTATGAACTGTGTGAAATTTAATTATAACTTTAAATATAAAAAATATATTTTAAATTTATATTTGCTTATAAATTATAAAATATTAATATGTATGTAAACACTTATCACATGATAAATATATATATATATATATATATATATACATATATGAATCATAAAACTTGATATTAAATATATACTATTATATTGATTTATTTTATTTGGAAAATGAATAATATATATATTAATTTTTTTTTTATTTGTTCTGAAATATATTTTATATAACACTTAATATATCACACGTCTGTTTAAATTAATATTTAGGTATTATAATAATATAAATTTTATGAAAAATCATGATGATCTATTTTAGTACGAAACATATTTTTCTTAATTATATTATTATTAATTTTATAATAATTTTTTATAATAATATTAAAAAATTATAATTATTAAGATTATTATATATATTTTTATAGATAATATCTAATATATTATGGGTTAATATATAAGATATCATAGGTGAATATATTATATACTATAGGAAAATATATAACATATTATAGGATAATATCAAATATGTAATAGGAATATATGAGATATATTTATAGAAAAAAGTATATTTATTTATTTTAAAAAATATAATTTTTCATATTACATATATTATTATTATTTTTTTTTAATAATAATTATATATATTTCTAAGTAATATTTAATTTAATAAAAAATATTGAACCGTATACTATGTTTCCAGATTTAAAAATCCAATTTTGTTTTATGAAATTAGGGAAATTAATATAAAAAAGAAATTAAATAAAATAAAATTAAATAATAATATAAATAAATATATAATAGTAAATATATAATTCTAAATTTTAAATATCATATACTTAATGAAGAAAAAATAAAATAAAAAGATAAAATAAATAAAAAAATAATAATATGTGAAATTAGATTATAGATTCAGGCTCATAAAATAAAAATATAATAAATATATATAATTATATTAACTATACATTTTAGTTAATAGAAAAAATAGTTTAATTTATATACATATTTTATTATTTTTTTAAAAATATTAATAAAAAAAATTAAAGAATAAGTAGTAACTAATAATTTATGAAAACTTATATGATTATTGTTTTATTTTATTTTTTATTTTTAGTAATTATTTATTTATAATATATATATATATATATATAGTTTTTTATGTTGTGTATTATTTTAATAAATGAATATTTGTAAATCCAAAATACATTTAAGAGAAAATATTTATTTGAATTATAAACCATTTATGTATAAATTTAGAATGTGTATATTTCAATTAAATATATATATATTACTAAACGTTTTATTTTTTTTAAAAAAAGTCTCTTCACATTATTATGATATTTTTATTTATTATATTAAGTATGATATGCATTTATTCAAATGATATATAAACATTGTTATATATTTTATTAAATTTAATTTTATTTTAAAGATCTGTTTTATTTATTTATTTATTATTATTTATTTTTATTTTTATTTTTTTTTTTTTTTTTTGATGAAAATAAACTGAGCTTGAAATTCGATATAAATAAATTTAATATAACATATATATTATTAATATGTTGAGTGATTTTATTTATATGTCTATTTCTAATATATTTATTGTTATCCTATTTAAGCGATATTAAAGTAAATGCATATTTTATTTTTATGTTATGTTACTCAATGTTTCTTTTATCTTAAATATTGTGAATTCTAAAATTGCTTGAATATGAATAAACAAAGAAAACCATGAGTTATATAAATATAAATGAATATATATATATATATATATTTAATTGTTTCATAAGTTCATGTCTTATATAAGTTCTTTATTATATAATATATCTGATCATTTATTTTAAATATACTTTAAATTCTTTCTTCATTATAAAATTAATTTTAAATGAAAAATACTACTTATATATATATATATATATGTGAACAAGAATATATAGAAATGTGATATATTTTCAAATTTATTATATTTAGCATATGATTGAATTGTATTATTCTATACACTTTAATACAATAAACATTTATTTTACATTGTCATAATATAATATATAATAGTTATGTTTCATTTTTTATATAGATACTAAAATAACATTGTATATGTTTTTCAAAATAAAATTGTTCTTATATAAAACCTCTTAAAATATGTTTATGGTATTATATATTCAACATTTTAGCTTTAAAATGTATATTTTTTAGTTTTGAATAAAAATATAGCAGTCGTAATTTATTATAATTATTATTTCTTAATGAGTTTAAGAAACATAATATCCTATGAATATATATATGTCTTATATAAGTATATCTTTATAATTTTATTTATGGTTTAATAAAATCGGATAATATAATATGATTATTTTATTATGTATTAATTTTTATTGAAATAAAAATAAAAAAAGTTATAAGGAAATATGGAAAATAGACTTATATATGTATCATATAATTATAATTGTTTCATAAACGAAAATAAGATAATTTTATCTTATGTATTTTATAGTTCATATATGATATATGTAACACATGATTCTGTGTATCGTTGTTATGTATAAATATCATTTTTGTTTTTAACTAAAAAATATTTGATAAAATCATAGAAAAGACTAAAAATATATAAAAATAGTAAAACAAATTCTTGATTATTAAGTTAAAAAAAAGAAAATCGTATATATATATATATATATATATATATATATATATATAAAACAAATAAATAATACATATCGGATATGATTATTATGATATTGTTTAATTCATGGATCCTAATTATAATTATTTAGTATTCAGTATATATATGGCAAGAAACAATACTTCCCATATTATATTTTATAACATAATATGAATGATTTTAATTTTTTAATAATTGTTCGAAGATATTTAAATTTCTATTTCTTAAATAGGGGAATATATAATTATTCATTTATAATTAGTTGTATTTTTCCTTTTAAGCTGTTTTATTTAATTATATGTTTTCTGTAGAGTTCTTAATATGTATTTCTAAGAAGCGAATAAATACATAGACAAATAATATATATATATATATATATAAAGAAATATTTAAATATTTTTTATTAAATTTATTATTCCCATGAATTTATAATAAAAATTGATAAAAAAAAAAAAAAAATAATAAAATAAAATAAATGATATATGGAATTTCATTTTACCGTGTTATCATATATATATATAACTTACTAATAATAAATAAAAATAATCGACAAAACTTTTCAAGACACAAATAAATATAATATATGATTATACCCTTATATAAATAAGAAAATACCTAATTTTGTTAAAATAAAAAAAAAGAAGAAATAAAATATCATTGAAATATTTAAGAATATAAACAATTATTTCATTCCCCTTATTTTGTATTCGCTTTTTATTTTTTTTTATCCTTAAAATAATTATAAGAACCGAAAATATAATAATATATTATTAATTAATTATTATAATTATCATTAATTCTTTTATTCAGTTTTTCTTGTATTGTTATATAGGGTGTATTAATTATTCATTTATATTATACTTAAATAAGGTTTTTCTTTCATCATTGTAAAAAAAAAAAAAAAAAAATATTATAAGAAAAAATTAGATAAAAGAAAATATAAATAAATTGAACAAATTAACAAAACAAGTTATAAAAAAAATAATAACAAAAAATGTGTAAAATAAAACATTTTTAAAGACATTTATAAGAAACCAAATTTCTCATAAAAAGAACAAAAAAAAAAAAAAAAAAAAAAAAATATTTTAAATACAAAATGAAAAAAGAAAAATATTAAAAATTTGTTTATATATCATGTTACATATTATTTATTTTCATAAATAACACATTTTTTATAATGTATACAAAATGTGTACAAAATACAATTTTATGAATATTATTATTTTTTGCAATAAATTGTTCATTATATATTTATAAAGTGTTTTATCATATATTTCTTTGATTATAACATTAATATTTTCTTTGATATTTTTATTTAATGATTTCTAAATTTTTTCGCATATTTTCTTCTCGATTTTCATTTGTATTTCCTTATATAATTTTCTTGAATGTTTTCTGTATTACTTCTTCCTATTTTTCATTTATTCTTGAGTATTGTACATATGTGTTTGTATATTTTATGAATTTTTTTTCATCGTTTTTGTTTGATTATTTTATTGTGGTATTTCATTTAGTTTTTCATAAATTTTTTTTTTTTTTTTTCACTAGAGATTATTTATGGTTGTAATAATTTTCATTTTAATAGTTCATTTATTGTGTTTATTTCTCTGACAATATTTGCAGCAATGTTTCGAGAATCACATTTTATAATTTTTTTAATATTTTTACCTTTTAATATATTTTGTCTAATGATATACCCTAATTTATTCAATGATTCAGCTCTCGCTTTTATAGTTATATCATCTATTCCTTTTTCTGTTAATATATTTTCACAGACGGTTTTAATTGTATATTCTATATCTGATAAAGCTATTTTTATTAAGTTCTTAACAAATGAATATAATATTTTGTATTTATTTTTATCGTCTAAGTTAGTGATATTTTTATACCACTTATTTTGATTATATTTTTTATTATTATTATTTTCTAAGGTATAAGATAATGAACTTACTTGTTTTCTAGTTTTGAAATATTCTCTAAGTGTATATCGTAATTCATTGTAAGCACATGAAGATTTTAATTTATTTTTTTTGAATCTATTTTGAATTTTCTTTTTTGCTTTTTCTTGGTTTCCTATATAGCATTGAGAAACATTTATAAATATGTGTGCCATGGAATCTAAAATTGGTAAAGAAAAATGAGATTCTAATTTCTTAATTTCACTTATAATTCGTGCGTCCCAACTTTTAATACCATCTATATTTCCTTGTATTTTATCTATTAACCTTAACGATATCGTAGCTTCAATTTCCTTTTGATATTCATTCATAACACGCAAAATGTATTGAGATTTTGTTTCTATGTCATCCATAGTTAATTTTTTTTCAAATAAAAATTTCAAAATACTTGTTATATGAGGTGTTCCAGTATAATAATCATATTTTTTTAAACAAGAAAAAAAGTAAAACAATGATGGATAAATGAAATTAAAATTTTTTATACCATTATATCCATATTGATTATATTTCCTTTTGTTATCAATATCTCCTAAAACTTGGTATGCTTCATTAATTTCTTTAAATTTTTTTAGATCATCAATTGTTGATCCATTTATTGGATAATGTTCTTTGGCTAATTTAAAATAAGATTTATCAATATTGTTCATATCTGCATTTATATCGACACCTAATATATCATAAAATCTTGTATCAGGGAGATATATTTTTTTATCTACTTCTAATTCGTTATCAACTTTCTCAGAAGGCACTTAAATATTTTCTTTTTTAGTAGTTATATTTTCTTGTGTTTTATTCTCTTTTTTATTTTCATTTACTCTTTGATTTTGTTGTGATTGAAGAATTTCTTCTTTACGCATATTGATTACGTCCATATACGTCTGCTTTTCCAAATCAAACCAATAATCTTCTTCTGTATAAAGAGCATCTGATGATTCATGGTCCAAGTATTCACCATCTTTTACGGCATCATAATAATTAATAGCTGAATTATTAATACTGACCTTTAACGATGGCAATACATCTCCATATTCATTTATTTCGTGTTCTTTAACATTTTTCAACGAATGTTCTAGTGGTTCATTCTTTTGTATATCTCCCCCACAAGAAAAGCATATACTGAGTTTACTGTTTTTTTTTTTTTTTTAACTGTTCCCTTTTCTCCATTTCTTCTTGAGCAGCTTTTTCTGCTCTCTGTTCCATAATTTCTAATTCATTTATACGTATAAATGAAGTAATATCACTGGTCATGATTTTTCTACAGGAATATTCAATTTGGTTTGATAGTGCTTTCCAAACTATTTGATTCAGGACAGTCAACCTTCTATATTCTTCAAGATATAATGCGTTTTGTTTGTACCAAGTATCAAATTGTTTGTTCAATCTTTGTTCAAGATTATGTCCTCCTTTCCTAATAATATTTAAGCATTGTCTCCATTTATAAACGTAAGCTTTTTCTGGCATATCACATTGAATCTTGTATTTATGGTATTTTTTGCGTAATTTTGCTTTTAACACAGTATATTTTTTTTTATTAATATCCATTATTTCATTCCATAATGTTTGCATAGCAGTTAAAATGTCTTCTCCATTTCTTCCTATGTTATGAACCTTTTGGTTGTATTCAAGTAGTTCATCATCTACGATAAGTGGTTTGAATTCTTTTACATGAGGAATTACTTCATAGTTATTTAAAAGTGTATATCTATTTGCATCATTCATCAATTTTTCATTAAATCCCACAATATTTGTATAATGAATATCAGGGATACATTCTAAGTTAAAAGTAGGTTTTTCGGAGGGTAAACCGTAGACTTGACTTATAACTATTGGATATCGAGAGTTCAAGTATGGCTTTATTGATAATTCTTTCCCATATAAATTTCTTGAGCATCTATGAGTAAATTGTAATCTACAAGTTGAATTTCCACTATATGTAAAATTATACTAAAAAAAGAAAAAAAAATTTAATATATATTAAATTAAATAACTACACATATATGAATTAAGAATAAATATATTTACATTTATTTAACAAAAAAAAAAAAAAAATAAAATAATAAAAAAAAAAAATAATAAAACTTACATTTAAAATGATATAAAGAATTCCAAGAATTGGAACAAGGAAGCGCTTAGAACATAATATTTTTAAAAAGCTTTTATTTTTATTTTGTTTCTCTTGTTCAAAAAAATATAGCGTCGTATTTTTTGCTTTTATATCTCTTATATACAAATATTTTTTGGAAAAATACATCCTATATGAACTATGTTGTTTCATACTTATTCAAACATTCTTTTAATGTAGTGTCATGAAAAAATAAAATGTGATAATATTTTTTATTATATATATATATATATATATATATATATATATATATACATAATATTATTATACATAACTATAAACAAATAGATTTTTTTATTTTAAAAATTTAATGCAAAATACAAAATAAGTATAAAATAAAATTTGGCATTTTTTTTATTATTCATTTATATTTCTTTTTTTGTGTTTATTTAAAATTGAAAGACAAAGTATTATATTATATTTTAAAAATATTTAATTAAGAACATAAAATTATTTTTTATATAAAATAGCGACAAATTTCTGTAAAATTGAATCTATATTATATTACAATAGCTTGATTTTTTTTTTTTTTTTTTTTGCATTTCTTTTAAAGCAACATCTGCAAATCATACAGAACAAAATATAATTAAAAAAAGAGAAATTAAATTAAAATACAAAATAATAAAAAATTGAAAGAAATATATGATATATATATAGATTAACGTTTTGAATTTTTTTTTTCGGAGTGTTCATTAAAATAAAAAAAGTATATTTTATAAGAACATATTTTTAATGTATATAATAATATTTATTATTATTATTTATTTTTTTTTTTTTTTTTTGGTTCATGAACATATTTAAAATCCAAATTCCATAACAAAGCAACAAATGATTTAAATTTAAAGTTTTTCATTCTGAATAATAATAAACATTAAAATAATTTAATAGGTATAAAAAAAAAAATACAAAATAATAAATGCTTAAAAATACAATTACAGCATATATAGTAAAAGGAATATATATTTATTTATATATATTATAAATATACATATATATATATTATATATAATATTATGTAATTAAAATAAATTTTAAATAAAAATATTATATAATAATATTACATATTTTAAAACCATTTATATGTTCTAAGAACAAGTTTTAATTTTTTTTTTTTATAGAGTATTTTTTATAAATTATTTTTGCGATTATATTATTTAAATAATAAATATAATATTATTATCTCTCTATAACATTTTTTTTTTTTTTTTTTTTTTCGTTTTGTTTAATATATATAAAATTAAAAAGCACATCATTTTTTATATTATATAAAAATAGAATTTTTTTTTAATTTTTTTTTTCTTATTATAATTTAAAATTTTTGAAGATTATTTTATTTTTCTTTTTTTTTTAATATTCATATATCTCTTATTATGTTATTATTTTTGATTTTACTATAAATATTTATTTATTTGATATCATGGTTATTTAAGTATTATTATTATTATTGTTTATGTATTTACGTTTTTATATAAATATTAAATGTTTTATAAATCATGCATATGAATAAAAAGAGCAATGTAAAGGCATACAATGTTGAAAAAAATATAGAAATAATAATTAATAAAATAAAATAAAAACATGTCTATTTATAGACTAATAAAAGTGATTTTATTTTTGCATATGCTTTTCTTAATATTTTCCCTTTAAATATAAAATATTACATTTTAATGTATTATATCATTTTATGAAAATCAAAATATAAATATAAATAAATTAAAAGTATTATTAGATAAAATACCATTTTTGTTTTCTTTTAAATTGTGTAAATAATATATTAATATGTATATATATATCACAAATATCATTATAAGAATAAAGAATGGTGTACATGCATATAAAATATTATAATAATTAAGTTATTTTAACTAAGATTATTTTATTTTGCTTCTAATAATTCAATTTAGGTATGTAAAAAAATATATAAGATATATAATAAATTAGTTTATATTGTTATTGTTATATTTTCTTTCTTTCCGTGTTTCTTTTTTTTTTTAACTAAATTATGTTAGCACAAAACATTCATTATATATATTATTGTTTTAAATGATATGCATATTTAATAAATTTTGTAAATATGTATTTGTTTAGATTTATGAGATTTTTAAATTGATTATTATTTAAAATTATTCAATATACATATGTGTACTAAAATAAATAGAAAATATATATGGATATATTATAAATATTAAAGGAAAACATATTTTACTATGTAAACAATAGAAAAAAATATAATACATTTTAAATTAATCTAAAAAATTAATAAGATTAAAAAAAAAAAAAATGAAAAAAAATGATTGTATTTATAATGTATGTATAATATAAAATATAATATTTATTATTACATAAAAATATGAGGAATATTATTATGTATAGATATACATAGAAATAATATCAATTTAATGCATGAATTATGTTAAATAAATAAATAATATTTAAGAATATTAAATATATTATGAATAAAAATTTGAATATATAAGCATACAGTGTGTTTTAATCTATTTATATGTGTACCTATTTAGAAATGACATAAAGAATTACATAAAAATTAAAAATATATTAGTTATAACAATCCCCCATATATGATTCTCAAAAAATTTATTAATATAATTAAATATACCATAATTATATCTATTAGTGTAATTTGTGTAATTCTAAATGTTATATAGAAAAATTATTTTATTATTTTATTATTTTATTTTTCTTAACTATTAGTGTAATATTTTCCTTAATGAATATCAAAACAATATTATAAAAAGATGAAAAAGAAATCATAATTTATTTAATAAGAAGTAAAAAAAATAATAATTTTTTTTTTTTTTTTGAATGTTAATTTAATATATATATATATATATATATATATTTCATAATATGTTCGTAGTTCTTAAAAAATAAAATAGTTCGATATATTTATTTTAATTTTTGTTTGTATGTTAATTTAATTGTACAAAAAGATACACTGATGTATTAGTTATTAAAAATAAAATAACTTTTATATATACAAAAGAAGATGTAAACACATCAGAGAATAAGTGACAAGAACTAATATGAATTCGAAAAAATAATGGACAGGAAATTATTGAAATTAATTTTCTTGCAAAATAAATATGTTGTTTTATTTCAATTTGGAATCGTTGTTTTTTTCTTTTCTCTTTTGTGATAAAGTGTTATAATTATTATATATATATATATATATATATATATATATATATAATTAATATTTAATAAACTTCATTGTTTTATATCTTACACCTATTTTATCTTTAAAAGATGTATATAAAAAATATAATCGTTACAATATTTTAGTAATAAACCTTCATGTTATATCTCTTTAAATATATCCATCCTATTTTTATTTTTTCAATTTGAGCGTATTTGATTTTTTTTTTTTTTTGTTATAATTTTTTCAAACATATTGTAAGTTTCAATTGTTTTTATGTTTGAAATTTCATGAATGTTTTGAGGTTTTTTATATCCTGCAAAGATTTGATTTATATTTATCATATATTAATGTCATAGGAATATTTTTAGATTTACGTTACTGTTTACATTACATGTCTAATGAAGGTTACTGGGGAATTTTAAAAGAAAAAAAATAAAGAAAAGAAAAAAATATTATACATATAATACCATAATATATAATATATATATCTTAAAATAATAGTCATATTTGTCTGTATATAAAATTCTATTGTACATGTTATACGAAAGAAATAACAACAGTCTTGTATTAATATAAGGTAAAAACATTTTTATTCATATATATATATATATATATATATATATATATATTTTTAAGTGCAACTAAAGATCATTTCAATTTCATCATTAGAATAAACCAAGAAGTACTGTTTAATGAAAAGTAAGAACGATCAAAAAATATTATAATCCGCTTTATGGCAATAATAATATAGTTCATGATGTTGTATTATATAATAGAAATATAGATATGTATTTTTAAATATTAAAAAGAGAACAAAATGAATTGTAAAGAACAAAAAAAATAAAAAATTTTATGTATAGTAACTTTAGGTACGTTACCAAAAAAAACAAAAAAAAAAATGACAGAAAAATATTTTAATTAGACAAAAGAATTAAATTAAAAAATCGTTAAAAAGTTATTGTGATATGTGGAATCAATTCAATAAGAACAATATATTATATAAATTAATATATATGTACTATTAATATAATTCTTATATTTATGAAAGCAATATTGATAATGAAACCATACTATAAATAACAACAATTTTTATGAATAGATATATGTATATAATGATGATAAGAAAAGGAAATAATAATGATATATAGATAAATAGTGGTATAATTTCTCTACTTATATAATATTCAATGTTACTTAAAATCATAAGACTTATAATAATATTTAATGGGATCATAATTTATTATGTTTTTATGATAATCACAATGCATAAAATAATGACATTTATGTAAATAGTAAAATTTCAATATATATTTAATTCCAGAAAATAAAATGACAGAAAAGGAATTTTGTAAAAGAGATGTATAGAATATTTGATATATATATATATATTTATATATTTGTATAATTTGTATAATTTGTATACACATTAGTTTATAAAATTATTTTATAATTATTACATAATCTATTTTATACGTTAATTTTTATAATTTTTTTTTTTTTTTTTTACCTTATATGTAATAGTTTGGACTTATTACATCTTTATAATTTTTTTATAGTTATAAAAATGTGTACATTATATATATATATATATATTAATATTTTGTTAAGAAATGTAGTTACATATTTTTTTTATTTTTGTATCTTATTAAATTATTATTATAAGAAATTATAAAGAACATATTACTATATAATAGATATTCATAAAGATTCTATGTAGATCATATTATATTTAAAATATAATATAGAATGGAATAATATATATAATATATATATATATATATATATATAGTAGTTATAAGTAAATACATAATTATTTCACATTTTAATATATGAAATTATGAGATCATGTTAAATTAATTATGTTATACAGAATACGATAGAGTTATTATATATTAGTATTATCATTTAAAAAGGGAAATAATTAAATAAAAAATATGTCATTATCATATTATTATATTCTACTAATTATAAGTTAATTATATTACATTTAATAAAAATAATATAAAATATAACAAAAGTGTGATAACTTAATGTGTAATATTTATTATAAATATATATAAATAGAAATGTAGTATAATAATCATATCACAATATAAGTCTAGGATAGAACAATGATTATATAATAAAAAAATAGAATTATTCTTACATATATATATATATATATATAATAGGAAAATATTAAATATATATTATATATATTTTTTATAATGTTTCATATTATAATAGTTATTATAATTTAATAATTATTTTCATTTTTATATTATTCACATATATATTATTATAAAGGCATAATATAAAAGTAATGAAATTAAATTCTAATATATATGTCATAATATTAAAAAGAATAATATATGTTGTTTTTAACAATAATATAATATTATAAAAATATGTATATATATATATATATATATATAAACATTAAAGTGTGTTTCACATAGGAAAACACTTAAATTCGATATAGAATGATTTTTTTAATTATTTTTTTAAGTGAACATATTAGTATTTTAATTTTATTGTTATTATAATTATTAATATTATTATTATTATTATATATTTTAAAATACATTAATAACCAATATGTAAATCACATTTAATTTTATTCAGAAAAAAAAATATTTATATATAGCCATATTATTATCATGAGGATATAAATAAGAATTGAAATTATACGACATTTTTATTAGTTAAAAATGAAGGTATTCCGCAAAAAAAAAATATAAAAAAATTAAAATAATAATTATGTTAATAAATAATTTAATGTAAATAAATACGAATTAAAATTTAAGAATTCATATAAAGAAATAAATTATTTCTTCTACGATTTTATACAATAAAATTTATTTAATATATTGTAATATTCTTATTGTTATTTTTTCTATTTTTTTTTTTTTTTTTTTTATTATGTTATTTATGTATATTTTATTATTTTTTTATTATAATATTTTATTTAAATTGAAATTTCTTTCTTTTATTATTTATATAAAAAATTAATATTATTTGGATTCGAAATAATTTTTTTTTTAAAGTATATTTAAATTCAATTTAAAATGTATATATATATAATATATGATGTACTTAATAATTTTTTTTTTTTTTTTTTTTTTTTTTTTTTTTTTTTTTTGCATGAATATACATAAAGAAAAGGTATAAATAAATTTTAAAGCCAAAAAAATTAATTATATATATATAATATATATATATATTTTATGTTATTGTATTGAAAATATAAAAATATTAAAAAATATATATTTTAAATATTTATAGTTATAATATATAATATATATATTATGTGAACCTATAATAAATCATCGTATTTATTCTTAAATATATTTTTAAAAATCCTATATTTTAAAATTAATATTAATTGTTTTTTGTTTTTTTTTAATATTATATATAGGATTATTTCTAAAAAAATAAATATAATAAATTAAAGTATTTTATTTGAATTTTTTTTTTATAATTTTTATTTGTATATATATATTTAATATTATAATATTATCTATATATGTTTATGTATTTGTTTCTATACAATTATATTTAATTAAAAAAATATATAGACAATATATAAAAAAGTAAGCTTTTTTTCATAAATAAAAAAAAAGGAAAATTATTATTCCATTATATATATATATATATATATATGTATTTTATTATAATAATATTTTTTTAGTAAAAAAAAAATTAAATTATTTAAATTAAAATAAAATAAAGAGCTCAAAAATTTTAAATCTTAAAAATAGATTATATTACTTTATAATTATAAAACATATATAAAATTGAATATTTTGTTTAATATTGTTATATATTTTAAAAAAATCGAAATATATATACGTTATATTATTATAGAATTTATATTACATATTAAAAAGGAATTATAATATTTAATATATATATATTTTTTTTTTGTTGTTGTGAAACGTACTCATAGGATGTTGTATATTTAGTTATTTTATTTTTTTTTACTTTAAAAGTTATTATAAATAGGAAAAAAAAAGAAAATAAATGCATAAATATATTTTAATTATTAAACATGAGAAATTTGATGAAATCATACTCAAAATTATATAATAAATATGTACCAATATTTTCTTTTGATAACAATGAAAATAAGTGTAAAAAATCTGTATTATTAAAATATTTAAATTGTAGGTACAATTTTGTGTTAATATTTGGAATAATATTATATATCTTTTTACTAGTAAGTCGATTATCACATAATATGTAAATGTATAAATTTTTTTTTTTTTTTTTTTTTCTTTGTGTCTATTAATTTATTTTATTTATTTGTTTTATTTTTAGAATATAAATATATATGATGATAGATATGGTTCAGAATATATTATAATATTCAATAGAAATTTAAGCGAAACGAGTAGTTCTATAAGTTCAGGAAATAAGAATGAAAGGTTATTAGAAATAAATAATTTTACTAATACTCAAAAGAAAGTAAATACTTATGACAAGGGATTAAATAGTTTGTTTAAAAAAAGTGAAAAGTATTTAGAGAAATTTATTAACAATGATATGTCAAAAAGATCATCTAAATCTAAAACAGATGTAGGATCTAAGGAACCAATAATATATAACAATATAGGAGGTTCTAAAATGTCAGGTACAAAAAGTAATGTAATAGAATCTAATGTTTCAAGTACAATAACGAAATCTTTAGAAAGAAATGATTCGAATACAAATATACAGGAAAAAGTTCCTAAAGAATCTAAAAATACCAGAAAAGATGTAAGAACTAAGAATGTAAATACAAGTAAGAGAAATGAAGGACTTAATGATATAAATGAATCAGAAAAAACAAGAACAAGAAGGCCATCAACAAAATCAAATAATAATAATGTATCATACGAGAATGAATTAGAGAGTGTATCTGAATCGTTTGATAACTTTTTGGAGGATCATATGAAGGAAGGTGTTTTTTTAGATGGGGAAAAAAAAACATCACATAGGAAAGAAGTTGATGATGAAAAAGAACATAACAGATATGATAATAAGGAAAAGAAAAAAAAAGATTTTGATAAAAGGAGAACAAAATTTTCATCTTCTGATAACAGATATAAATATGCAGATACAACATATTATGATATATTAAATGTAAGTCCAGATGCAGATTCAAGTGAAATTAAAAGAAGCTATTATAAATTAGCTTTAGAGTATCATCCCGACAAGAATCCAGGAGATGAAGAAGCAAAAGTAAAATTTCAAAAAGTAAATGAAGCATATCAAATATTAAGTGATAAAGAAAAAAGAGCTCAATATGATAGAATGGGTATGCAGTGTGTTGAAGACATGACATTGATTGATCCATCTCTTTTATTTATGATGTTGTTTAGTTCAGAAAAGTTATGTGATTATATTGGAGTATATGATTTAACGTATATGTTTAATTTTATAATGAAATCAATGAATGAAGAACACGGTGGCGGGCTCATGTTTAATATGTTGGGATTAATGAATAAGTTTTTTGATAAATTTAAGAAGGATCAAGAGGACAGGGAATTTGATTTGGCAGTTTCTTTAAAATATAGGTTAGAAGGATATGTAAATGGTGATGATGATTGGGAAAAACAAATGGAAAATGAAATAGAAGATTTACTTGAATCGAATTTTTCTGGTCATATATTAGAATCTGTGGGCTGGATATATGAAAATGTAGGAAAATGTTATATATTAAAAAATACAACATTTATGGGATGGGGTGCAAGATCGGCAAAAAAGGAATATAAGAAGAGAGATAGAATGAATGACAAACGAGTTTTTCGAAGTATATTTAATACAATGGGTATGATAGCAAGATTTGTGTTGAATCCTCCTCCATTTATGTTAGAAGGGCAATATATGAATTATAATAACATGGGACAAATTACAAATAATGAAAATACAAGTAATAGTTGTATTGTGTGTAGTAGTAGTAATAGGGGACCTCATGGTGTACAAAACATTAATGGATTAGGTAATTATAGTAATGCAATGGCAGTGGAAACATATATCAGAAAAATATTTGATTCGTTAATGTCAACAATAGTTACTTTATTTTTGAGTATTATCGAAGGAACTGTTAGAACAAGTTGTAAAATGGTTTTAGTTGAATTAGATGTGGATAAAGATACCTTGTTTAAAAGAGCGGAGGGTATGAAATTATTAGGGCAAAAGATGCAAAAATTGGCAAAAAGAAAAAAAGAAAAAAGTGCAGCAAAGGAAATGAATTCTATGGATATTATAGAAAAAGCTATAAAGGAAGCAAAATTAAGAATGGAATCGTATAGGGAGGAAAATTGAATAATGAAAAAATGAATAAAATTACTATATAATTCAAAAAAAAAAAAAAAATAATAGATGTTATGAAGTACTAAATATTAAATATAATAAATGAAATATATTTGCTTATATATTAAAAAAAATTTCAAGTACAAAGTAATATATATATATATATATATTATTTTTATTTATTTTGTTTTACAATTTTTTTTTGGTATTATTTATTATTAATAATTATATAAATGTTATATATATTGTTTTTTAATTTTTTTATTTTTTTTTGTTCATTGAGCATATTCTAATTTTACGCGTTGCGATACATTTCGGATGAAGTTATTTTAAAAACAAATCATTCTATATTTACTTTTCAATGTCATTTGATAAATTATAGATTATATATTAATATTATTAAAAAAAAAAAAAATAACCATACTAACGAAAAATATTTATATCCATATAACTGTCTGTTATCTACCGAATATAAATTTTAAAAAAATATAAAAAAAATATGTATAACATTAAAAGAAATTTTATAATTGCTTTAAAATCATTTATATAGGATTGACAATCTAAATTTATAGAGATGTATGTATAGATTGTTAACATGGTGGTAATACCATTAATATTATACAAGTTTATTGATATGATATTTATCATAGTTAATTATCCGCATATATATATCAATAAGGATCACAATAATAGTACCATAACATATTATAATAGGTTTTTCGAATATATCTAAATGAAAATTTTTTTGGAAATTTTATATGACGGTAGAACTGTCATAAAAAAACGAGGATTATTATAATGATTATTATGATGATAGTAATTATATTACCTTATAATTCATATTATACAACTACCTATAAAGAATATGTAGATTTTATAAAACTTAAATGAATAGAACACAATGGTATATATAATATTAAGAATAAAAGGAATAAAAGGATTTTACTAAAACATTTTTTGTTATATTTTTTTATGATGTTATCCTAATATGTATATATATATATATGTATTATATATATATAACAATTATATAAAATATGTAAAACGAAATTAATAGCATAATAATAGTTATTTAGTAGTGATAATTATTATATTTACTTTAACTTCAACATTCATTTTCACATAAATGTTCACTTTAATTTTCACTTAAAATATTACTTATTTCTATAAAATAGTATATAATAATCATATGTGTATTTGTTGTACCAATTTTTGTACATAAAACATATATATATTATGTATATATATTTTGTATTATATTTGCATAAATAAATGATTATGTATATATATGATATTCATTTTACTGTTTATATTAATTATATTTTTTTTTTTCTTCAGTGTATAATCATATGTGAGAAAAGTGAAAAAAAGGATGAAGGAATTTATCATATTATATAGAAGATTATTTACTTACATATGAATATAAATGTTATCATAATTTTTAGGGGTAGAATGCCTATATGTCGAAATACTAAATACCGTATATGGTATAAATCAATGCATGATATTGGAGTGACACTATCATCCACATATATGGAACATGCACTTAATTTTTATAAATTAGTTAAATATGGAACATCAATTGATGAAAGGAAAAAATTTATTTATGTTTTTATAAAGTATTATGATACATTAAAAAATGATTTATTTAATAAACATAAGACAATATTTACAGATAGGATGAAAAATACACAAAGATTCGATATTTAAACTAAAATTATATAAATGTAATTTATGTTATTTGCAAAAATATATATATATAATTTTACAATTATATATATAAACTTAATGTAACATATATTTATTAAATTCTTTATATCATGTGTTATATAATAGAATATATAATGAAAAAAATATATAATATATTGTATTATATTATATAACTATTCGTGAGTGTCCGTCAACAATTTGGAAATTAATAATTGATATTTAAAAAATGTCAATGTAGCTCAAATTTTATGAAATGTATCAATCGGTTATTTATTACATATAATGTTAAAAAAATGTTTTTTTCTAAAATAAAAATCATATATGTTATTACACACGTTATGTTATTATAACAATATTTTAATGTTCTCTATTTTTATTTTTCTTTTTCCGCTCTTTTTTTTTCCTTTTTGTGTTTTTCCTCCTACTGTTCTAATGCGTACTCTCATTATAGGAATTACATTCATTTTTAGAAATATTATGTATTTTTTCTTTTATGGTTAGTAATTAGTTATTAAATAAAAATGTATTATTCCTTGTTTTTTTCGTAATATATATAACATCGTGTTAATTTTTTTTTTTAATTTATAGAATAATATAATTATTCAAAAATATTGTAATCAATTATTTTCTTAGAAGATGTAATAATACAATTAATGTACGGTAAATTATAAAATAGTATAACTATTATTTAAAAAAATATGTATATATCAGTATATATTATAAAAATATTACAATCTCTAAATTGTTAATAGAATATATTTCTATAACATAAAAAGCAAGGAAAAAAATACATTGTAGTATCTAATTGTATATATAATTGTTCTTTTTGTTTTTGTTTTTGTTCTTGTTTAATAATAATAATAAATATAAATATTTTTCTTCATAATTATATGATTTGCTATTTTAATAATAAATAAATATTTTAAAAAACTTCGAAACATTTTTATATAAAATAATAATAATAATACTAATGTTAGTAATAACCTAGATAAATTAGAGGGAAACGTATAAGATACAATAAATTTTAGAACAAAAAAAAAAATAAAAAAATTAAATTATTTTTTACTATTTATTAAACGTTTTTTTCATATAATATATTATAAACACAATGTTTATTGTAAATTGTTTTATATAATTGAAATGATACCAAGTTTATGTTGGAATATGTATTTAATAGATATATACTAATATGTTCTTATATACATATGGTACACCTTTAACAATTGTTTCTCTACACATTCACATATAATTTAAAAACAATAAAAAAAAAAAACAAGTTTGTAAGTATATTATTGTTATATAAAGGTTTAAGAACAAAAAAAAAAAAAAAATTAGTATTGTAATTTATCGCTTGATACAATATTAGATTTTATTAGAAATTAAAATTCAAAAATATAAAAAACGTAAAAGGTTTAATTATATTATATTTTTAAAATTTAATTATTTTATTTTGTTTTCTTCATATATATTATTTTTTAATTTTTTTTTTTTTTGTTTTGAAAAAAAGGGTAAAATATGGTTGCGGTAAAAAAATATGTTTTTATAATGGGAAATAATTGTGCATTATATTATGGAACTATAATGATATTTTAGATTAAACATATGTAATTCTTTTAATAAAACACAATACATTTTATATATTAATTAGTTAGTTAATAATTTAATCACAATACAATATAAATATCACAATAAATATGAATCTGCACTACACTATAATATTATTTTTTTGCCTTCCATTAAATATATTGGAAATATCATCATATGTATGAATAAAAAAAATTAAAATAATAATATATATATATATATATGTGTTTAAAGTTTTATTATTTATATAAATATACAATATATATATTTATTACAAAAATATAAAATCATAAATTAGAACTAAATATTACTTATTGTATATATATATATATATATATATATATTACATTATTTATAGGAAATTAATAAAAATAAACCATACATCTCACCACATACACCAACTACATTACGAGTGTTAAGCGAATGTGACCTACATACATCAATTTATGATAATGATTCGGATATGAAATCTGTTAAGGAAAATTTCGATCGACAAACATCACAACGTTTTGAAGAATACGAAGAACGTATGATAAAAAACAGAAAAAGATGTAAAGAACAATGTGACAAAGATATAAAAAAAATTATTGTAAAAGACAAAATCGAAAAATCATTTGCAGAAAAACTGGAAAAAGGTTGTCTTAGGTGTGGGTTTGGGTTAGGAGGTGTTGCAGCAAGTGTTGGAATAATTGGTCCAATTATTGTAAATGAGTTGAAAAAAACTGCTTTGGTTGCCGCAGCTCAAACGGGTACTGAGGCAGGTATTGATAAAGCCATTGAAGTAGTAATATCAAAATATGGTGTAAATAAATTATATGGTGTTGCTCTGGAAAAAAGTATTACTTCTAATAATTTTAAAAATGTTATGTTTTATATTCAAGCTATTCAACATAGATATAATACTATGGTATGTTCCGCAGAACCTATTGATGATATCGGTCCTCTTTGCTTTTTAAAAGATTCTTTAAATGATGGTGTTCTCTTTACTAAGTCTATTTCAGCAAGCGCACAAAAAGTTGTTGCAGATGCTACTGAGAAAGCTACATTAGTTACAAAAGCTGAGGTTTCCGCAGCAGAGGCTACAAGTGTCAATCTATATTATGCAATTGCTTACTCAGTCATTGCAATATTAGTTATAGTTTTGGTTATGGTAATCATTTTTTTAATATTACGTTATCGACGAAAAAAAAAAATGAATAAAAAAGCCCAATACACAAAATTATTAAATCAATAAATATATGGCTTCTTGATATTAAATTCAATTTAATGTTTCGTGAATTTTAGATTTATAATACAAGCATATTGTGATAATTAAATTTTTATAAAGTTGTATATTTTTTTTCCCCTATAATTTTTTTTTTGTTTATTCTTATATGTTTATTAAATTATTTAATTTATAAATATATATTAATTAAACAAGTGTAATATATATATTTTTTTTTATATCAAGGACCTACATTAATATTTATTTATTTATTATACACAAATTGAGAGCAACCTGAAAAGTATATAATTAAAATTTTTTATATAAAATAATATATAACAGAATATATTATAGAATAAATATATTATATTATTAGTCTTATACTGATATATTATTCTAAAACTATTTATATTTATATAATATAAACCAATATAATAAATGTAATTTTAATTATTAACATTCATCTTTATCATTTGTATCATTTTAATTTTATAATATATATTTATTCTTATTTTACCTTTCAATGTCATGTGTAATATAATATGTTATGTTAATTATTTTTTATCTTCTTTTTTATTTATTTTTTCCCTTTTTAATAAAATATGTTCTTTATTATTACAAGACACGTATTAAAAAAATGACAATATATATTTATATATATATGTTTTTTTTAATATATTAATAACAAAAATGTTTTGAACATTAAAAATGGAAATATCAACACATTATAGTATAATAAGAATGAATCAACATAATCCTACAATAAGCATTATTAAAAAAATATAACAATATATTTAATTTAATAATTATAATTGTATTTAAATAACAATATTTATATATCCTTTTTATTTACCTATTATAGTACATATAATTAATATAATAGGAAATTTAAAACAATATATAAATATTAATAGCTTGAAAATTTTTAAAAATAAATATATATATAATTTATTTCTCTATTAATATAATATTATTAATACATTATTAATATTATTATTGTTTTTATTATAGAATCATAACAATTACTATAAGATTATTTTTAAAAAGTACATCTTTATGAAAGCTTCTATTATAATTTAATCATACTATTAGTTTTTTTATATATTGTAAAAATAATATATGATATTTCATATTATATGAATAGAATAATTATTTGTAGCGTTTTACAACATTAAGAAAATAAATATATTAAAATTATATTATTTATATTTATATACAGAAATATAAATTACCGTATCTCACTATGTATTATGTTTGGAAAATCTTTATGTTGTATTCTTGCAATAATAGTATATTTTAAATTTATTAAATTATATTATATAATAAGCTAATATATAATTACTTTAAAAATACTATTAATTATGCATATTTATTTATATATTTTTAATTATAAATTAGAATAATATAATTAAATAACATAAAATAATAGATACAATAGAGGGTATTTTCTAACATAGAATAACACTTAGGAACAAAAATGAAATAAACTAAAAAGAAAAATATAATTATTAAAATACATATAAAAAGTATATTATTTTATTGATTTTAAGATTAATATTATAATTTATTAATTACAAGAAAATTTGTTATTATTTCAAAAATAGTAATTATATTAGAATATATTTTAGGATATTTTTTTTATAAAAAGCATGAAGGCTATTATGATATATATATGATTTACACCCATAACAACTATTTTTATACACATTTATATGTGTATTTGAAGGAAAATATATTGTTATTTATTAAAAATTTTTAATATATACATGAGAGAACTATTTTAAGGAAAATTACAAAAAAAAAAAAAAAAAAATAAAATAAATAAATAACGTAAAATAAAATTTATTTATTTTATATCATATTTAATTTTTTTATTTTAAATATTAAATGAATATAGTCACAATTTAAATTATACGTATGATGAAACTATAATGTTATTATATCATAAAATTACAACAAAATTTCCGTTTATCAATATATTACATAAAATATATATTAGAAAACAAAATAGATAATTTTTTATGAATTAGATTAATACAATTTGAAATATAACATATTATATTTTTGAATTAAAAATGAATATGTATTACCTTAAAATGTTATTGTTTAACATTTTAATAAATACATTAGTATTACCACATTATGTATGTAAAAAAAATACATAATTATTAGAATAACATAAATATATAATAAAACAATTATTATATATCCAATATTCATTCTTTCTTTCTTCCTTTTTTTTTAGGAGAATTATCTAAATAACCATTATAATGTAGGTCTCATTCAAAACAAGACCAAAAGAGCGACGATAAAATCAAGACTTTTAGCACAAACCCAAATCCATAATCCGCATTATCATAATGACCCAGAACTCAAAGAAATAATTGATAAAATGAACGAGGAAGCAATAAAAAAATACCAAAAAACTCATAATCCATATAAACAATTGAAAGAAGTAGTAGAAAAAAATGGGAAAAAATATACAAGTGGAAATGATACAGAACCTATGTCAACGTTAGAAAAAGAACTATTGGAAACATATGAAGAAGTGTTTGGTGACGAAAAGGATATTACGTTAAAATCGGGTATAAACTCAAATGATGATAACAGATCAGATAACTCATCAACATGTGAATGTACTGATATTAATAATGCGAAATTAGCAAAAACAAAAGGAAGAGATAAGTATTTAAAACACTTAAAATGGAGATGTACCCGTGCTATATGTTTTTGTTCAGTGGGTAGTCTATTCTTAACATTTATAGGGTTAGCTGCTGCAAGAGCTACTGACGTTGCTGCCTTGAATATTACTTTCAATGGAATAAATTATAGTATATACGCAACATATGTTACTATACTTAATATGTTTAATGAGGCATCTATGATTGCAGCTATTCAAGCAGGCGTTGGTGCTACTGTTGATGGTCTTGCCGATATGCTCACACCTGCTGCAGCTTCTGCTAGTGCAATTTTTGGAGGTTTTGGTATTGCAGCTTTGGTTCTACTTATATTAGCTGTTGCACTTATAATCTTATACATATGGTTGTATAAAAGAAGGAAAAGATCATGGAAACATGAATGCAAGAAACATTTATGTAAGTAATATATTTTTGAAAATATGAATTATGTAATTTGTGAATCGTATATACATTATATTTTATAATAATCTTTTTTTAGCACTGATATATTATTATTTGAATAGTATTTTCTCAATGAAAAAAAATATTTATAGACAATAATTATTTCAAAACATAAGATTGCACGATACAATTATTATATATAATATATATTTATTATGTTTCTAATAAAAAAAACCGCTACATAATACTTACATCAAAATTTTATGTACTATAATTTATAATTCTTTTTATTATTTTGAAATATTTGTTCTAATATTTATTTTAAAACACTTTATTCAATTTTTAGATTAAATAATTATTATACAATAAAATTAAAAAAAAACATATTACTAAATAATCGTATTGTTATTTATTATCAATGATTTATATGTCATAGAAATGTTTTAAATATATAGTATTATATCTAAAACAAATAATGTGTGTTCATATTTTAAATAGTAATATGTTTTTTTTTTAATATTAAATATTATATCTTATAAAATTAACGTTTAATTTATTTTTGTTTTATCTTAAATTAAACAAAAATATGACAATAATTTGATAATACGAGAAACAAAGGAAATTCAAAAATGTATATAAAAATATATATTATACCAATATATATGTTAACATATTTTCATATATCTATGATAAATTAAATTAAACCATTTTCTGATTTCATAAACAAATGAATTTTAATAGAATATTTTAAGGTTAGTCAAATACATAATTAGTAAAATAGATAATATATATATTTTTTTTAATTATTATATATTTTTTATATATCATATATATTTAAAAATACATAAACATCATATTTTGTGAGTCAAAATTAAAAAAATTACAACAAATATATGCAATTCATATAATATATATTATAACTTTTCCTTTATATTAAAATTTAAAATATATTAATTTAAATTAAAAAAAAACAATTTTTAAATATTTTAAGGGTTCATATTTTTCATAGAAAAATATAATCCAAAAAAAAGAATCCATATTACATTTTTTACTTTCAAATATCACACAATATAAAATTAAAATAATATATATATAATAATAATAATAATTATATATTATTATAATCTTACTATATGTAAGTTATAAATATAATATATTTATATAACATACAAAAATACATAAAACTATAAAAACATAGTATTTTATTATAAATATTATTTTTCATTTCTATAATTGTTTTATTTTTGTTTTTTTGCTGATACTTCATAATAAATATAAATATTTTTTTATTATAATTATATGATTTAGTACTTTAATAATAAATAAATATTTTAAATGCTTTTAAATATATTTCTATAAAATGAAAATAATAATAATATTAAAATTAGTAACAACGTAGATAAATTAGAGAGATCGTATAACATACAAAAAATTTTAGAACAAAAACAAATAACAAAAAATAGAAGATGCCAAATTAATTTATAAATATATATATATATATACTATTAGTTTAAAAAAAAAATTTATATCATTTATTATGATACACGATGTTTGTTGTTAATTTTTTTTATAGTAACAATATTACGAACATATATGTAAGAATAACTATTTCATATGTATATCATATATATATTTTAAAATGGTATTACATATACATATCATATTCAATTTGCAAAACTATGATTTTACACATTTGTAAATAATTTGCAACACAAGAATACGTTGTATTATTACTATATCGTAATCTGTTATTGAAAAAAATGAAAACAAAAATTACCATTATAATTTACTGTGTGATGTAAAATTAAATTTCATTACAAATTAAAAAAAAAATTAGTAAAATTAGAAAAAATGTAAAATGTTAAATTTTTTTAATATTATTTTTTTTTTTTTTTTTATGTTCTAAATAAAAGGACAAATATGGTTCCACTATAAAAAAAAATATATTTACATGATTGGAAAATAATTGTGTATTATATTATTAAAAATATAATAATATTTTAAATTATTCATATGTATTTCTGTCAATAAAATAAAATATATTATTATATATTAATAATTATTTAGTTACAATTTAAATCATAAATTATAATAAATATATCAATAAAAATGAAGTACAATTACACTAATATATTACTATTTTCCCTTTCATTAAATATATTGTTTTTATCATCAGGGGTATGCATCAAATAATAATGATAATTATAATAATATAAATATAAAATTATATATTTTAACAAACTTATATATAATAATTATACCTATATATCCATATAGGTTGTACATAAAAATTACCTTAATATTAATATTCATTATATATTATAATTGTGACAAGCATATATAATTATAAATTACAACTAAACATTATATATATATATATATATACTTTTTTATAGGTATATAATCAAGGGAACCATAACCTTACACTATATAAGCCAACTACTACCTCAAGACTGTTATGCGAATGTGAATTGTATGCACCATCCAACTATGACAATGACCCTGAAATGAAAGCTGTGATTCACGATTTTGATCATCAAACATCTGAACGATATAAAGAATATGACAAACGTACGATCAAAAACAGAAAAAAATGTAAAGACCAATGTGACAAAGAAATACAAAAAATTATATTAAAGGATAAAATCGAAAAAGAATTAACAGAAAAATTAGCGACATTAGAAACAAACATAACTACTAAGGATATTCCCACCTGTGTTTGCGAAAAATCCTTAGCAGACAAAACAGAAAAATTTTGTCTCAACTGTGGGTTTGGATTGGGAAGTGGTGTGTTGCAGTCTTTAGGTTTATTTGGGGGAAGTGGTATCTATGCTTGGACAATCGGTGCTCCGGCCGCGGCTATTGCAGCCGCCAAGGAAGCCGGTGCTGCAGCAGGTATTAAAGCAGGTCATGCTGTGGGTGCGACTAAAGTCGTTGAATTAGTAAATTCAAAATTTGGTGTAGAAACTCTAGGTGGTCAGACATTGAATGACTTTTTTACTGCAACAAATTATATGAATGAGACTCTCATTTTTGAAGCTGTCCATAAGGAATTTTATAAAACCTGTGTGTATAGTGGTACTAACGCTAGTGATCGTATTTGCATAATTTTTAACTCATTAAGTACTGGTCAGGGAGGAACTGTTACAGCGAATGAATTTATAGGAACAACTGCAAAAGAAATTGTTACACAAGCTCAATATACTTCTAATGCCACAGCTTCCAATGTTACTACTGTAAAAACAGCAGCACTTAAGGCAAAAAACATGGCGGTGGTAGAAGCTGGATTTGACAGTTATATTACTGCTGTAAATGCTTCTATTGCTGCAATATTTATTATAGTTTTAGTTATGGTAATTATTTATTTAATTTTACGTTATCGTAGAAAAAAGAAAATGAAGAAAAAACTCCAATATATAAAATTATTAAAAGAATAAATATGTTTTATTAAGTAGATATTGATAAGATGATTGGTACATATATTGTTTTTCTTGGAATGTACCATATTTTGCATTATTAATAATTATATTATATTTTTATATATATTAGGTTTATACAAATAATTTATTTTGTTACAGAATATTTTTTTTTAATATTTATTTTATCAATTATTTATTAATAATGTTAATTTATTTTTTAAGACTTTTATTTTTTAAGAAATAATATAGTTTTAAATATATATTAAATACTTCATTTATATGTGTAAATAGATTTAATTCATTAAGAATATAATGTGACGTATATTTATATAATACATAATATAAAATGTCATATAATGAAATATATTACACAACTGATATAAATATTATAATAACAATTATTAAATGTAGGAAACACTTTATTCAAAAAAAAAATATATTAGTCCTTATTTATATAATAAAAAATTTATGTTAATAAATATTTTTATTTGAATTGACAAATATATTACCTACAAAACATATAATATTATATATAACAAAATATATGTATATATATTCATTTGTTTTTTTTAATTTTTTGTTGTATTCTTAATATATTAATAAAAATATTAGAATAAAATGAATACAAAATGTGGATAAAATACAAAGAATACATAAAATACATAAAATACATAAAAAAACACAACAAAAATACGACAGCATAATAATTATATGAAATAAATAAAAGCATAAACTTAGAAAAAGAAAACAATAGAAAATCAAAAATAAATAAATAATAAAATTATTTTTATTAATATAACAATAATATTTTTTTCTTTTGTAATTTATATTTTGATGTTGTTTATATATGTGCTTTTTACATCATATATTTGTTACATAATATGGGAACTCATATATTGTTTCAGTTATTATTACATATATTATTTTATGTCAATAATTAATATATTATATTATATTATATTATATTATATTATATTATATTATATTATATTATATTATATTATATTATATTATATTATATTATATTATATTATATTATATTATATTATATTATATTATATTATATTATATTATATTATATTATATTATATGTTATATAAATAAAATCGTTGAATATAAACTTAATACAAAGATATTATATATATATATATATAAATTACTCTGGATTCATTAATATATATGTAAATTTAATAATTTAATAACCACATAACAATAAACTATATAAAATTGTAGGGAAAAAAAATATATAAAGTTATAAAAATTATTTATCATATTATCCTTGTATTTTAAATCTAAAATTCACAAAGCATTAAATTGAATTTAATATAAAGAAACGATATATTTATTGATTTAAAAATTTTGTGTATTGTAGTTTTTTTTTTTATTCATCTTTTTTTTTCTACGATAACGTAAAATTAAATAAATAATAACCATAATCAATAATATAATCAATATGGCAATGACGGAGTAACCAATTGCACTGTACAACTTTCTATTTTCAGTATTTACCAAGTATATTTCAGCGTCTTCAGCAGTTTTAGAAGCTTCACCGGCTGCTACTGCAGCGTTTGCAGCCTCTTAAGTTATGGTTTTAATAGGAAACTCACAAGATTGTTTACCCCAAGCTTCTGTGCCCTTGCAAAATAATGTTTTTCCAGCAGCTGCAGACTCAGTACTCTTACTATTTATAGGGTTAACTATTTGAACAAGTTCCATGCGTTGATTATAAATTGTTGGTGTAACCATTGGAGCCCAATTTATTAACTTAAAATAACTTACCTCTACTATCTTTCCTAATACTTTAATGGCTTTAGCAATAACTACATCAATACCCTTTTGAACTACAAGCAAAGAAGGTTTTTTCATCTCATTTAAAGCAAGTGCACGAAATATTCCAACACTTGCTGCAACAGCTCCTAACCCACACCCACTTTTAAGACAACATTTTTCCAATTTTTCTGGTAATGATTTATTTATTTTATCTTTTACAATAATTTCTTGTATATCTTTGTCACGTTGTTCTTTATATTTTTGTCGTTGTGTTATCATACGTTCTTCGTATTCTTCAAAACGTTGTGAGGTTTTTCTATCAAAAATTTCCTTCACTGATTTCATATCCGGATCATTATCATAATTTTGCATATATATGTAACATTCACTTAACATTCGTGATGTAGTAATTGCTGCATGTGGTGTGATGTATGGTTTATTTTATTATGTTCCTATAAAGAATGTAATATATATATATATATATATATATATGTTATAATTAATTGTAATTTATGATTTTATATAATTATAATAAATAGGTACATAATATATTTATATAAATAATAAAAATTTACATATATATATATATATATATATAATAATCATTCTTTTCATTCATACATATGATGATGATAGTAATATAGTTAATGGAATGGAAAATAATAATATTTTAGAGCAGTACACTTTTATATTTATTGTGATACTTATACAATTTTATGATTAATATTATAACTAATTAATGTATAAAAATGTATTGCGCCTTATTAAAAGAATTACATATGTTTAATCTAAAATATTATTATGGTTGCATAATATAATACACAATTATTTTCTCATTATAAAAATATATTTTTTTACTGCAACCATATTTTATTCTCTTATTTTAAATAAAAAGAAAAAAATTAAAAAATAATAAATAGGAAAAAAAAAAATAAGAAATTATTAATTAAAATTTTAAAAAAATAATATAACAAAACTATTCCATATTTTTTTTAAATTATAATTTTAATTTCTAATATAATCTAATTTTATGTCATACGATAAATGGTAATACTAATTTTTTTTTTCTTATACATGTTAATAACAAGTAAAACTATAGTTTCAAAAAACTTGATTTTTTTATGCAGTAAATTATATACAAATATGTAGAGAAATAATTGTTAAAGCTGTACAATACTTATATAAGAACTTATAAGGATATATATATTAAATACATATTTCAACACAAACTTGGTATCATTTCAATTATATAATACAATTTACAATAGACCTTCTGTATCATAATATATAATATGAAAAAAACTTTAAATTAATAGTAAAAAATAATTTTATTTTGGTATTTCTGTAATTTTTTATTTTATTCTAATACTTATTGTATGACATACGTTTATCCTTAATTTATCTAGGTTATTACTAGCATCAATATTATTATTATGATTTTATATAAAAATGTTTGGACGTTTTTTAAAATATTCATTTATAATTAAAATACTAATTCATATAATTATGAAAAAAATATATTTATATTTAATATTATTAGAAAACAAAAACAAAAGTAAAAAGAACAATTAATGAATTGGGAAATTATACATATTATTAGATAATATATTGTATAGTCTTTTTTAGCGTTTTATGTTATACAAATATATCATATTCATAATATGTACTATTATTATTATTATTATTATATATAACTTAGAATAGAAGTTATAGTATTTTATAATATCTTAATTGTATTATTTCATGTTGTAACAATATAATTAATTACTATATATTTCAATAAATATATTATTATACATTAAACAAGTAACGCGACATTTTTTTTAATGGAAAAAAAAAGGAATCACGTATTTTTGTTATATATGTAATTAGGAAATTAAAAAAAAATTCATAATATTTCAAAAAATGAAATTATTTAATATAATGATGATGATATTATCTATGAGAAAAAAAAAAATAATAAAAATAAACCAAAAAAAAAAAAGAAAAAAAGAAAAAAAAATAATAACTTGAAAAAACCGAAAAAACAAGAACGAAAAAAAAACAACGGAAATAGAGAACATTAAAATATTGTTATAATAAGATAAATTTCATGATACGAATAGATTTATTTTTATTTTATAAAAAGGCGTTTTTTAACATTATGTGTAATAAATAGCAGATTAACCCTTTTCATAAATTAATAGATACATTGATACTATTGGAATTGAATTTTGAAATTTTTAATGGATACTCACGAATAATTATATATTATTAAATAATATATTTTATATTTGTTTTATTATATATTCTATTATAAAACGACGGATATAAAGAATTTAATAAATATATTTTACACTACGTTTTTATATAATATAGTAAAATTATATATATATATATATTATATAAATACTTATATAAGTGAGGTAAATAATATATATATATTAAAAAATACATTATTTATTAAAAAAAATAGGGCTAGAAAGTAAATAATTAAATAAATATTTATGTGAATATATAGATAGCAAAATATATTATATATAAAAATTTAATATGTCTAAGAATATAATTATTATTTATAATAATAATGATAAAAAGCATGTTATATTCTATTAGAAGTAATCTATATACAAAATTGCATATCAAAAATATCAAAGGCACAATATCTATTCTTTTAATAATTTCATATATTCTAATTTTTTCTTCATTTTTTTTTTTCTACGATAACGTAATATTAAATAAATAATTACCATAACCAAAACTATAACTACTATTGCAATAATGGAAGCAATAATCGTATTAGTTAATATACTAGTATATGGTGATAATTTAAGACTTTCAGCTGTTTTACCTTCCGTAATAGCTGCTAAAACATCTGCACTTTGTTTAGAATAGTGATACTTAATTTTACTAGGTTTTGCTATATTTTCTAGTGCGAAGGTATATTTAGTATATCCTTTAGATTCTAATTCCGAAGACATTATAGTATTTATGTAATTGCATATATCGGAAAAAGTCATTTTATCAGTAAACGTACCTGAGGATAGCATTTTTTCTATCGTGATTTTAGGTATATCAGATGCAGTAAGTTGTGACATACTTGTTGCTGCTTCCGTGACCTTAAGCAAACCCACTTCTAAACCATTTTTAATACCTGCTTCAACGATCTTTGCAGCAACATATTGTGACCATCCCACATACCCTATACAGCTAATGAGACCCCAAGCAGGCGCAACCGCTCCCATAGTTTTTCCGCAGTTAAGACAAAATTTTTCTGTTTTATCTGCTAAGGATTTTTCGCAAACACATGTTGGAATGGCGTCATTTTGTATATCAGTTTGTAATGTAGCAAATTTTTCCATTAATTCTTTTTCCAATTTATCTTTTAAAATAATTTTTTGGATTTCTTTATCACATTGATCTTTACATTTTTGTTGTTTTTCTATCATACGGTTGTCGTACTCGTGAAATCTTTGTGATGTACGATCATCAAATTGTTGCATTATTCTTTTCATTTCGGGATCATTGTCATAATTTGGAATATATAGTTCGCATTCGTATAATAACCTGGTAGTTGGTACTTTTGGTGTATGATGTGTGGTGCTTTTATGGTTCCATTGATTATATACCTATAAAAAAAGTGTATATATATGTAATATTTAGTAGTAATTTATGATTTTATATATATTTGTAATAAATATGTATATTTTTATGTTTATATATATATATATGTATATTGTGGCTGCATGTAGTTTATATAGATATATAGGTATAATTATTATATATAATTTATGTTAACATATATATATATATTTATATTATAATAATATTTATGAATATTTTATTCATACATGATACAATGTTACCAATATATTTAATGGAAAGGCAAACAATAATATATTAATATAATAGACTTTCATTTTTATTGTGATATTTATGTTATTTTATGATAAAAATAATAACAAAATAATTGATATATAACTTATTTTATCAAATAAATTAAATATATTTAACCTAAAATATTATTACAATTTTTTTATAATATAATTAACAATTATTTTCCCATTATACCAATATATTTTTTTTTATAGTGGAACCATATTTGCCTTTTTATTTAAAACACTAAAAAAAAAAAAAAAAAAAGAAAAAAAATTAAAATTAAAAATATAATATATCAAAATATATTAGATTTTCTAAAATTTTCAATTTTAATTTTTAATAAAATTTTATTTTATATCATACGATAAATTACAATTTAAATATTTTTTTATATTCTTCAAAATCATGTTATTATATAGTAACAAAAAATTGTAAAATTTTTTTTTGTTGTAAAATATGTATATATGTGTAATGTAATAGTTGTTGAACGTGTATACCACATATAATTTAGAATGGTGATGAACATATAAGTGAAATTGATATTGTAACATGTATGTTCACAATATTGCTATTACATAAGAATCATTTTATATCATAACATGTGTTATTAAATGTAAAACGAACAATATATGTATTTTAAAAGTAATTAAAACATATATATTTTAATAAAGTATTTATATATTTTTTTTTATTTAGTTTGTTCTAAATATTGTTGTATGTTATACCTTTCTCTCTAATGTATCTAAAATTATATACATATAAATATATATGTATATTTTTAAAATTATATTCTATTAAAAAAATATATATTTATATATAATATTAAAAATAAATTTTAAAAAAGAGAAAGTATTAATATAATAAAATACTATTGTATAGTTTTATGTAGTGTTGTACTTTATACAAATATATTCTATTCATAATATAGAAATTATTGTAATGTTTTTATAATATATATGTATTATATTAAATATTAAAATGGTAGATATATTATTTTGGAATTTATTGATATAATAAATGTAGGATTACTAGTTGTAACAATATATCTATATATATTTAAATAAAAAAGAATTATGTTAATTATTATTATTATATATATATTGAAAAGAAATATACGACTTTATATAATATAATAAATACGATAAAAAAAAAGTATATTTCTGTTATGTTCAATTACTAATATATATATATATATATATATATATATATATTATATTTGCATATTTTTTCTAAAATGGTAGTTATTTCCTATAATAATAATAGTATGTATAATTTAAAATAAAAAAAAAAAATAATAAAATAAAAAGCACAACACAACATATCAAATATATAATGTAAAAAATATATTATAAATAATGACAGAAAGAAATTATATTGGTTCATATGAGAACAGATCCTTCTGTAACATTATATATAATAAACAACACATCTTTACATTTTGTGAATTAATAATTGTGTTAACACATCCTAATTTCAATTTTATTTATAGATAGTATGGGATAATTACATATATGTATATTATTGATTATTAATATAATAATATATTATGTTATGATTAGATATAGTTCCATAACAATTATAAAGAAGTGTAAATATATATATACATGCCATATGTTATTTTCCTAAACAATTATATATACCTACACTTATGAGTTTAGTATTTAATAAATATATATTTTAAAATATATATGATTTATTAAAGAATAGAAGTCTTTGAAAAAAAAATAAAAATTAACATAATAGTATATTAATGCAATAAATAATCCAAAAAGTTGACACATAAGAAAATACAATATATGTGTACACTTCATACATATAAAAATAATATAGTTATTTATAATGGTGAAAAAAATATGGTACATTCAAAGGAAAACAATAGGTGTACCAAACGTCCTAGGAACATAAAAAAATACCAAAAGTCACATATCTATTCTTCTAATAATTTGATGTACTGCAATTTTTTCTTCATTTTTTTTTTTCGTCGATAACGTAAAACTAAATAAATAATTACCATAATTAAAACGATTACTACAATTGCAATAATGGAAGCAGTTATTCCAGTAGATAAACTACTAGTTGCATTGCCTGCTTTTGTCAATACACCGGTTTTAGCATCAGCAACCGCTTTTGTGACTTCTGCTACTTCTTTAGAATAATTTGCAGTAATTGGCTTAAAATTTTTAGCAAATTTTTGTACGAACATAGAAAATTGAGAATACTTTCCAGAATCTAAATGGCAATTCATCATATTATTTAAGTTTTTAAATATAGCATGAAGTGTTACTCCATCAGAAAAGTCACCAAAAATAATAAGTTTTTCCCAATCCATTATAGGTATCTCACCTCCTGATTCAATTAATGTATTTGTTACTATTTTGACAGCGTTAACCAAACCTACTTTTACACCTGCCTTAAGACCTGCATCTGCAGCAGCTTTTGCAGCAATTCCGGAAATATATTGTGACCATGTCACATAGCCAAAACCACTGAGCAGACCCCAACCGGGTGCAACCCCTCCCAAATTTTGTGCACATCTCAAGCATCCTTTTTCCACTTTATCTGCTAACGACTTTTCACAAATACATGTTGGAATGGCGTCACTTTGTATATCCGTGTCTAACGTGGAAAATTTGTCCATTAATTCTTTTTCTAATTTATCTTTTAATATAATTTTTTGGATTTCTTTGTCGCATTTATCTTTACATATTTGTCGTTTTTCTTGCAACCTTTCATCGTATTCTTGAAACCTTTGTGTTGTTCGATCATGAAATTTTTGCATCACCCTTTTCATTTCAGGATCACTATCATAGTTGGCAGGTGCATATAATTCACATTCACATAAAGATCTGTTAGTTTGTATATGAGGTGGTGTAATGTAATAGTTCCTTTGATTATATACCTATAAAAAATGGTGGCATATATATGTAATGTTTAGTTGTAGTTTATGATTTTATATATTTATAATAAATATGTATATTTAAACTATATATATAAGTCATATAGATATAATAATTATATTTATGAATATTTTATTTATTTATCACATAATGTTACCAATATATTTAATTTTAGAGGAAACAATAATATATTAGTATAATGGATTTTCATTTTTTATTGTGATACGTATATTATTTTATGATAAAAACTATAACTAAAAAAATCACATAAAATATTTTATTTTGTGTTATAAATACATCAAATATGTTTAACATAAAACATTATTATAATACATTTAATAACATAATATACAATTATTTTCCCATTATATAAATATATAATTTTTTTTTTTTTTATAATGGAACCATATTTGCCTTTTTATTTAAAACCTTAAAAAAAAAAAAAAAAATTAAAAATATAATATATCAAAATATATTACATTTTTTATAATTTTGAATTTTAATTTTTAATAAAATTTAATTTTATATCATACGATAAATTACAATTAAAAAGGTTTTTTTAATATTTTTCAAAAATACGTTACGATTTAGTAAGAACTTCTATTTTTTTGTTGTAAAATATATACATATGTGTAAATTAATGGCTGTTGAACGTGTATACCACATATAATTTACAATTTGGAAAAACCTATTAGTGAAATTGATATTGCAACATGTATGTTAACTATATTGCTGTCATATAAAAATCATTGCATATCATAATATTTGTTATTAAACGTAAAAAAAACAATATATATTTTTTAATAATAATAATTAAACCAAATATATTTTAACAAAGTATTTATGTTCTTTTTTTTTTCTTTTGTTCTAAAATTTATTGTATGTTATACGTTTCTCTCTAATGTATCTAAAATTATATAAATATAAATATATATATATATTTTTAAAATTATATTACGTTAAAAAAAAAATATTTATATATAATATTAAAAATAAATTAAAGAAAAAAGAAATTATTAAGATTAATAAAATACTATTGTATAGTTTTATGTAGTGTTGTGCGTTATACAAATATATACTATTCATAATATAGAAATTATTGTAATATTTTGATAATATATGTATTATATTAAATATTAAAATTGTAGATATATTATTTTAGAATTTCTTGATATAATATTTGTAGGATTACTAGTTGTAATAATATACTTATATATATTTAAATAAAAAAAAAATTATGTTAATTATTATTATTATATATATATTGAAAAGAAATATACGACTTTACATAATAAATACGATAAACAAAAATATATTTTTCTATTATGTTCAATTACTAATATTATATATATATATAATCGTTTGCGTATTGTTTCTAAAATGGTAGCTATTTTCTATAATAATAATAGTATGTATAATTTAAAAAAATATAAATAAAAATATATATAAATATATAATGTAAACAATATATTATAAATAATGACAGAAAGAAAATATATTGGTTCATATGAGAAAAGAACTTTCTGTAATATTATATAAAGTAAACAACACATACTTACATTTTGTAAATGAATAATTTTGTTAACACATCGTAATTTCAATTTTATTTATAGATAGTATGGAATAATTATATATATATATTATTGAATATTAACATAATAATATATTACATTATAATTATATATAGTTCTATAACTATTATAAAGCAGTAAATATATATATATATATATATATATATATATATAGATATATATATATATATATATATAATACTTTCCATTTATATAATTATAACTACAATATTTATATCAATGAGGAAAAACCAAAAATATGTATGTCATTTTTATTTTTAATTATTTTATTATTATGTATATATATTATAAAAATTAATAATAATAATATATAATAAATGTTAATATATTAACTTATTATATTATTATATGTTTCATAAGTATATATATAATTCTTATACTATTTATGAAAATAAAAATATATCTATATAATGTGATATATATAATTTTATTAGATAAGTATAAAATGGATAGATACATTTATATATATTTTTTTAATAATAGCATAATTACATATATATATTTGTCATATTTATAAATTATTTATTTTTTCCGAGTTTATTATATTATTATATTTGGATAAGAGATGATATAATATTTTTAGAAATATGATGAATCTTCAGTTCTATATTGTATTAATCTATATATGGATACATATTATAGATAATAGAGATAGATAAAAAAACATGGTTCTATTTTCTCTATTGTCACAAAAATTAAGTAAAATAATAATTATAAAATATAAAAATACAATTAAAGATATAATTTAGATATATATAAATTGATGATACGTATTTTATAATAATATATGTTCAATAATTTTATAAATTATATAATTAATAATAATATGAAACAATAGTACGAGAAAAATATTATTATGAATATTATGTAAAGAATAATAAATATTTCATAAATGATTCTTTTTAATAATATGATAAGTTCATTTATTATTTTATTATAATATTATGTTATTTATATCATATTTATATTATATAACTACAATAATTTGTAGATATCGTTAAATAATATTATGATATTACAATATTAATATATATATATTTAAAGAATACAGTATATTTCAATATAATAAACTTACCATAAATTATCATCAAATTATATATATATATACACTACTTAGCACTATTGAATAAAATATAGCATAAAAAAATTATACATATAATGGCAAACCTTTGGTATCGAAAAAAATATTCAATTTATTACATTTGTTGTAGGTGATATATTTTATTATGTAAGATGCTGTTAGTATTAAGTGTTAATATTAGGTTATGTAGTACATAACAATAATTATACATTTTTTCTCTCTGTATTTATAAGGCTTATTATATGTTCATAAAGTATATAGTATGAATAATATATATAATAATGTTTTAGTATATAATATTTCAATATTTTATTATAAAAATGGGGAATGCAATACCAGCGACTCCGGATCCAATTTTTATAAATGAAAGTTACAAGAGTGCCAGAAATGTTTTGGAAAATGTTGCAAGACTTATAAAAGCGAAAGCAACAAAAGATGTAAAAAGACATAGAAACGTTTTGAAAGGAAATTTGAGAAATGCCAAATTTTATCACCCTTTTTCTAAAGAAAGACCTTACTATAAAAGTGCCTGTGATCTTGATTATAGGTTTCATTCGAACATATGGAGTGGAGACAATACATATAGACATCCCTGTGCAGGTAGGAACAGAAATCGTTTTTCATATGAAGGTGAAGCAGAATGTCGTATTAGTAGAATAACTGGTAATAAAACGGAACATGGTGCATGTGCTCCTTATCGCAGGAGGCATTTATGTGATTATATTTTTCATCAGGTAAATGATAATTATATAAAAACGTCTGATGATTTATTGGGAAATTTGTTAGTTACAGCAAAATATGAAGGTGAATCTATTGTGAATAGTTATGCAAATAGCGGAATGTTCAATGTATGTACTGCCCTTGCACGAAGTTTTGCAGATATAGGAGATATTATCAGAGGAAAAGATCTTTATCTTGGAAATGGTGATTATAAAGAAAAAGTATCAAATAATTTAAGAGCAATTTTTAACAAAATATATGAGAATTTAAATGATCCTAAATTAAAGAAGCACTACCAAAAAGACGCTCCAAATTATTATAAATTAAGGGACGATTGGTGGAATGCGAATAGAGAAGATGTATGGAAAGCCTTAACATGCAATGCACCATATGAAGCTCAATATTTCATAAAACCAAGCGATAAAGAACACTCATTTTCAAGTGAATATTGTGGTCATTATAAAAACGGTGATCCACTTACCAATTTAGATTACGTCCCTCAATTTTTAAGATGGTTTGAGGAATGGGCAGAAGAGTTTTGTAGAATAAAAAAAATTAAATTAGAAAATGTTAAAAACGCGTGTCGTGATGAGAAAAAGAGAAAATATTGTAGTCTTAATGGATTTGATTGTACGCAAACAATTTGGAAAAAAAAAGTTTTCGGTAGAGGTAATGATTGTACTAACTGTTCGTTTAAATGCTTTCCTTATGAAATTTGGTTAGGCAATCAACGAGAAGCATTTCGTAAACAAAAAGAAAAATATGCAAAGGAAATAGAAGCATATGTAACTAACAGAGGTATACCTAAAAGTAGTATTAATAACGGATATTATAAAGATTTTTATAATAAACTTAAGGAAAAGACATATAACACAGTGGACGAATTTATAAATTTATTAAATGAAGGAAGGTATTGCAAAAAACAAAAACCAGAAGAGGAGAATATTGATTTTATTAAGACTGGTGAAAAAGGGACATTTTATCGCTCAGATTATTGCCAAGTATGTCCCGATTGTGGTGTCGATTGTTCTAGTGGAACATGTATAGAAAAGAAGGATGATATCAATTGTGGAAAAAAGATAAATTATGAACCTCCACATGGTGTGAAGCCTATTGACATTATTGTCCTTTATAGTGGTAATGAAGAAGGTGAAATAACAAAAAGATTAAGTGAATTTTGTACGGATTCATCTAATAACAAGGGTAAAAACTATGAACAATGGAAATGCTATTATAAAAATGGTGACGATAATAAATGTAAAATGGTTAAAAATAGTGGAAACAATATAACCGAGGAAAAAATAATATCATTTGATGAATTCTTTTATGTGTGGGTTAGAAAATTATTAATAGACAGTATAAAGTGGGAAAACGAACTTAATAATTGTATAGATAATACAAGCACGCATTGTAATAAAGAATGTAACAAAAATTGTGAATGTTTTGACAAATGGGTGAAAAAAAAAGAAGATGAGTGGAAAAATGTGAAGAATGTATTCGAAAATAAAAACGGAACATCGCATAATTATTATAATAAACTTAATGGTCTTTTTAAAGGTTTTTTTTTTGAAGTTATGGATAAGCTTAACAAAGATGAAACCAAATGGAATAAACTTATCGAAAGTTTAAGAACCAAAATTGATTCTTCCAAGGAGAATATAGGTACAGGAAATACACAAGATACAATAAAAGTGTTGTTAGATCACTTAAAAGAAACTGCAACAATATGCAAAGACAATAATACAAACGAAGCATGTGAAACTTCAAGGAATCGCAAAACAAACCCGTGTGCTAAACCTCATGGTAAGAAACTTGCGACTGTGAAACAAATCGCACAATATTATAAACGCAAGGCATATATACAATTGAATGAGCGCGGTAGTAGAAGTGCTTTGAAAGGGGATGCGTCACAAGGTCAATATGATCGTGGAGGTAAAGCAGATGACTTCAAGACAAAATTATGTGAAATAAATGAAAAGCATTCGAATGCTCGCAGTAATTCACTAAATCCATGTAATGGAAAAGATAATAATAAAGTAAGGTTTAATGTAGGAACACCATGGCAGAGTGGGGAAAAAATAGCTACAGCAACTGATGTTTATTTACCACCACGACGTCAACATTTTTGTACATCAAACTTGGAATATTTAATTAATGGTGGTCATCAAGCAATTCTGAATGTTAAAAATGGAAAGATTAATCATTCCTTTTTGGGAGATGTACTTCTGGCAGCAAAGTACCAAGCACAACATACAATGAAGGACTATAAATCTAAAAATGACAAGGAAGGTATATGTCGAGCCATACGTTACAGTTTTGCCGATATAGGTGATATAATTAAAGGAACAGATTTATGGGATAAAGATGGTGGAGAGATTAAAACACAAAATCATTTGGTGACAATATTTGATAAAATTAAAGCGCAACTTCCTAAAGACATCAAAGGAAAATATACCGGAACCAAACATTTAGAATTACGTAAAGACTGGTGGGAAGCAAATCGTGATCAAGTGTGGAAGGCGATGCAGTGTGGCAACGACAACCCATGTAGTGGTGAAAGTGATCATACACCGCTACATGACTACATCCCTCAAAGGTTACGCTGGATGACAGAATGGGCCGAATGGTATTGCAAGGAGCAGTCAAGGTTGTATGACAAGTTGAAGGTGTGTGAGGAGTGTATGAGAAAAGGGGAATCATGTACGAAAGGGAGTGGTGAGTGTGCAACGTGCAAGGAAGCATGTGAAGAATATAATAAAGAAATAAAAAAATGGGAACAACAATGGGATGCAATATCATACAAATACCTAATGTTATACGCAAAAGCACGAATTACTGCTATTAATGGTGGTCCTGGGTATTATAATACGGAAGTACAGGAGGAAGACAAACCTGTCGTTGACTTTTTGTACAATTTATATCTACAAAATGGTGGCAAAAAAGGTCCCCCTCCTGACACTCATCGTGTTAAAGCTCTTATCGCACGTGTTAAACGTGATGCCGCACGTAATCGTGTTAAACGTGCTGATGGTAGTAGTGCCACTAGGGTAACCGCCACCACCACGATCACCCCCTACAGCACCGCTGCCGGCTATATTCATCAAGAAGCACATATTGGTGATTGTCAGAAACAAACACAATTTTGTAAAAACAAAAATGGTAGTGACGTTAGTGATACAGAGGCCGATCCCACTTATGCCTTTAGGGATAAACCACATGATCATGATACAGCATGTAAATGCAAGGACAGACAGCCGGAATTAGTAACGGAAAAAAAAAAAGATGATGAAGGCGAAGAACAAGAAGACGAACCACCAAAACCAAAACCTCCTTCTACTCCAAATCCGTGTGTTCGTAAAGACCAGAGTGGTACTCATATCGTGAGTGTGGAGGACGTGGCGCAAGGGATGCAACGGGAAACACACGATCGTGTAACGAAGGTACCTGGTTTGACAGCAGATGCAAAACTAGGTCAATATTACCAAAACGGTAAAGTAAATACGTTGAATAATGAATGTGATATAAGTCTCGAACATTCCAATCGTAATACTAGTCGTTCACAACGGCCATGTTATGGAAAAGATGGCTATGATAAGATGTTTAAGATAGAAAACGGATGGAAAAGTGGGACAGACATAAATAAAAAACACCCACATGATGTTTTCTTGCCTCCAAGACGTGAACATTTTTGTACTTCCAACTTGGAACATTTGAATACTAATGTCAGCGGACTTACAGGACCTAATGCTATCCACTCTCTATTGGGGGATGTGTTACTTGCTGCGAAAAAAGAAGCAGGATTCATAGAAGAGAAATATAAGAAACCAATAACTCCAGAGGGATTTAAGGAAAATGTAACTATGTGTCGAGCAATAAAATATAGTTTTGCTGATCTAGGTGATATAATTAAAGGAACAGATTTATGGGATGGAAATGGTGGGGAAAAAAATACACAAAGTAATTTGGAAACAATATTTGGTAAAATTAAAGACAACCTGGGCAAGAGTGTCGAGAATTATAAAGATGACAGCTACCCATATATAAAATTGAGATCCGACTGGTGGTCTGCTAACCGTGACAAAGTTTGGAAAGCTATGACATGTCCACAAAATGGTATCAAGTGTGATAAAGATCCACCACTTGATGATTACATCCCTCAAAGATTAAGGTGGATGACAGAATGGGCAGAATGGTATTGTAAATATCAGGCAGAGGCGTATAAGACACTACAGAAGGGGTGTGATGAGTGTAAGAATAAAAGTAAAAAATGTGAAAAAGATAAACCTCAGTGTAAGAATTGCACGAAAGCATGTGATGAATATTGGAAAAAAATTGAAAAATGGGAAAATCAATGGACAAAAATAAAAGAAAAATACGAACAATTATATCAAAAAGCAGAAAAAAATGATGGTGATACTTCTAGTGGTACTGATGATGTCAAAGAAGAGAATGATGTCGTTGCATTTTTGTCACAATTATACGAAAAAAATAAAGGATCTAATACCATATATTCTACTGCTGCAGGATATATTCATCAAGAAGCACATATTGGTGATTGTAAGGAACAACACGTTTTTTGTGATAAAAAAAATGGCGATAAACCAACTAATGGTGAAGAAAAAGTGGACAACGAGAAATATGCTTTTAAACATCCTCCACATGAGTACGAAGTTGCGTGTAAGTGTGAAACAAACAAGAAACCGGAAGCACCTCCACCTCCACCTCCACCTCAACCACCTCCACCTCCTCCTCAACCAGCGAGACCTGCTGAAGACCAAATTGAGCATGATCATAGAGCAAGATCAGATGGTGGCCAACGCCAACGCCCACTACCACTACCACCTGTACAACAACCACCTGTACAACAACCACCTGTACAACAACCACCTGCACAACCACCACAACAACCACCACAACAACCACCACAACCACCACCACCAGCACCCGAAGGTGGTGGTCTCGGTCGCTCTTTACCACGAGCTGACAGAAATGGCGAAATTACCGACTCCGAAGAGGAGGAGGAGGAGGAAAAGGAAACGCCAAAGGTGGACGAGGAAACCGTCGAGGAGGAAACGACAAAGGAGGAGGAAAAGGCACCACAAGACCAGGAGGCGGAAAACCCGGACACCAAGGTGGAGGACAAGGTGGAGGGGTCGGGACCAAAAGAGGGGGAGGCACCACCAAAAGTAGACGGGGTGAAGCCGGCTTGTGACATAGTGGCAACACTATTTAATGACACAAACAAATTTAAAGACGCTTGTACCCTCAAATATGGCCCAAAGGCACCCACAAGTTGGAAATGTGTTCCTACCACAAGTGGTGGTAGTGGTGTTACAACCACTGCCGGTAGTAGTGTTACAACCACCCCACCTAGTAATAGTGGTGCCATATGTGTGCCACCCAGGAGACGACGATTATATGTAAAGGATTTAGAAAAAATTGGTGATGGTGAAGTAACACAAGTACAATTACGAGATGCTTTTATTAAATGTGCTGCTATTGAAACTTTTTTTTCTTGGCATAAATTTAAAAAAGATAAAGAAAAAAAAAAGAAGCCACAACAACAACATGCATTACATCCATTATTCGTCCAAGACGACGACGAGGAAGAAGAAGAAGAAGAACAGGAAAATCCCCAAGAGCAGTTAAAACGTGGTAAAATCCCTGATGATTTTTTGCATCAAATGTTCTATACATTTGGAGACTATAAGGATATACTTTTTGGGAAGGATATGGGTAATGATGTGGGTGATGTAGAAAATAATATAAATAAGATTCTCCCAAATAATAGTGCAAAAAGTGCTAATGGCCATTCACGTCAAGAATGGTGGAAAAAATATGCTGAAGATATCTGGAAAGGGATGGTTTGTGCGTTATCACATTCTGTGAGTGCAAGTGACAAAGACAGTATGCAAAAAAACCTTACCGATAAATATAAGTACAAAGAAGTTAAATTCACTTCTAAAAGTAGCAAACATAATATCCCTTTGTCCGAGTTCGAAAAGAAACCTCAATTTATACGATGGTTTGAAGAATGGACTGAAGACTTTTGTCGTAAACGAACATATAAACTGAAAAAGGCTAAACAGGAATGTCGTGGAAAAGAGGAAGGTGACAAATATTGTGATGGTGATGGTTATGATTGTACTGATAAAGATAAATTACGTAATAAATCTTTTATATATTTACAATGTTCAGGTTGTCAGAAAGAATGCATAAAATATAAAAAATGGATAGTAAACAAAAGAAATGAATTTAATAAGCAAAAAAAGAAATTCGAAAACGAAATTAAAACTGTTAATGGTACAAATGAGGATAAATATGATGAAGAAGTTTATAAAAATCCCAAACTAATGTACCCTTTATTCAATGATTTTGTATCAAAGTTAAATGAAAGTCCGTATTGTATTAACAGTAATGTAGAAGATAAAATAGATTTTAATAAAAATGGGGAAACTTTTGGCTCATCACAATATTGCAAAGCATGTCCTGTTTATGGTGTTAATTGTAAGAACAGTAAACACAAATGTCTACCTATTAGTATAGAAAAATATAATAGCACAAAAAGTAGTAGAGGGGAAAATAATGACGATAAGACCCCTAGTATTATTGAAGTATTGATGTTAGATCGAAAAGGAGATAATAAGAATAATGTTTTTATTAATGATTGTAAGAATGCGGGTTTTTTTGAAGATGCGAGCTTTCAAAAATGGAACTGCCAAAAAAAGAATGGAGTAGATCAGTGTAAACTTACAGAATTTGACGACAATATGGATGATGATAAAGAAATGGAATTTAATGTTTTTTTTCAGCGTTGGTTAAGATATTTTGTATACGATTATAATATATTGAAGGACAAAATTAAAGCATGTGTAATAACTAAAGATGAAAAATCAAATAAATGTATTAATGGATGTAAAGGTAAATTGGAATGTGTAGAAAAATGGTTAAATAAAAAATCTACAGAATGGGGAGATATAAAAGAGCATTATAAAAAAAATCCAAAATTTGTTAATGAGAGTATTCCTTATTTGGTTAAAAGTTATTTTGATCAGATATACTTTGACAAGGATTCCACTAAAGCCAAAGAAGTCGTTGAAGAGGAAACAGAAAGAATTAAATTATGGGGATGTACTGGTCCAAATAATTGCAATGAGCAAGAGCAAAGTAAGAATGAAGATTTTATAACAAATTTAATTGAAAAGCTTAAAAACAAAATTGATATATGTAAAGCCCAACCTGATGGACCTGATGAAAATTGTCTTCCATTCCCCTCCGACCCCGAGCCTGAACCTGAGGAGGATCCAGACACATCTATCACATCTTCACCTCCGGATTTTTGTAAAAATCTTAATACACCAGATGGAGAGAAATCACCGATAGATACAGAGGAATCGGCCGTACCAGTAGATCATGATGTAACCAAAGAAGAAGAAGAAGAAAAAGAGGAGGAAAAAGATAAAGGAGATGAGGAAGAAGAAGAAGAAGAAGAAGAAGAAGATGAGGAAGAAGAAGAAGAAGCAGAAGAAGAGGAATTAGATGATGAGATTCATGATGACGACTCCGATTCAAAAACAGAGGATGAAGATCAAGATGAACTTGATCCAGCAGGACCATTATCACCTTCAGAGCCACGACCAAAACGATTGTCACGAGAATTTCCATCCACCCAATTAAAAAATGCCATGTTATTTTCTACCATCCTCTGGATGGTAGGTATCGGTTTTGCGGCGTTCACTTATTTTTTTCTAAAGGTAAATGGAAGTATATATATGTATGTGTATGTGTTGTGTATGTGCGGGTATATGTGTTTGGATATATGTATATATTTTATATATATTTATGTATTTATAACTGAAAAAGAAAAAAAAAAGAAAAAAGAAAAAGGAATATAGGAAGATAGTTATTAAAATAAAAAATAAAAAAAAAAAGAAAAAGAAATTTTACAACAATAAAAATAAAAATAATTAAAATTTTTGATAAAACAAAAATTCATAAATTCTATCAAAAAAAAAAAAAAAAAAAAAAATTTCTTTAAATAAAAAATAAAAAATTATATTTACAAAAAAAAATTAAAAAAAAATTATACAAGGAAAATTAAATATAAATTTAAATAAAAAAAAAAAAATAAAATAAAAATTTTATATGAAAAAAAAAAAATAAAAATTTTGTATGAACAAAAAAAAAAAAAAAATTTTATACAATGACAACAAAATTAAAATTTAAATGAAAAAAAAAGTAAAAAAAAAATTATTTAAAGAAAAAAAAGAAAAAAAAAAATTACATGCATATATATACATACCCATACATACATATATATATACATACTCATACAAATATATATACATACCCATACATACATATATATATATACCCCAACATATACCTACATATACATACATACCTACCTAAATACATACACATATAAATCCTACATAAATATATGTTCAATTTTTTATTATAGAAAAAACCGAAATCACCTGTTGACCTCTTACGTGTACTTGACATCCATAAAGGTGATTATGGAACACCTACCTCGAAATCATCCAATAGATATATCCCCTATGTTAGTGATCGATATAAAGGCAAAACATATATTTATATGGAAGGAGATACTAGTGGAGATGACGATAAATATATGTTTCTTTCTGATACTACTGATGTAACTTCATCAGAAAGTGAGTATGAAGAATTGGATATTAATGATATATATGTACCAGGTAGTCCTAAATATAAAACATTGATCGAAGTGGTACTAGAACCATCAAAAAGAGATATACCAAGTGATGATATACCTAGTAGTGATACACCTATGAATAAATTTACTGATGAGGAATGGAATGAACTGAAACAGGATTTTGTATCACAATATATACAAAGTGAACCACTGGATGTACCACAATATGATGTATCAACAGAGTTACCAATGAATATAGTAGGTAATGTTTTAGATGATGGTATGGATGAAAAACCTTTTATTACTTCTATTCATGATAGAAATTTATATAGTGGGGATGAAATTAGTTATAATATTAATATGAGTACTAACACTAATAATGATATTCCAAAATATGTATCAAATAATGTATATTCTGGTATAGATTTAATTAATGACACATTAAGTGGTAATCAACATATTGATATATATGATGAATTATTGAAACGAAAAGAAAATGAATTATTTGGAACAAATTATAAGAAAAATACATCAAATAACAATGTAGCTAAATTAACAAATAGTGATTCAATTATGAACCAATTAGATTTATTACATAAATGGTTAGATAGACATAGAGATATGTGTGAGAAGTGGAATACCAAGGAGGAATTATTAGATAAATTGAATGAAGAATGGAATAAGGAAAAAGATGGAGGTAATGTACCAAGTGATAGTAACAAAAGGTTGAATACCGATGTTTCTATACAAATAGATATGGATGATGGAAAACCAAAGAAGGAATTTAGTAATATGGATACTATCTTGGATGATATGGAACATGATATATATTATGATGTAAATGATGAAAACCCATCTGTGAATGATATACCTATGGATCATAATAAAGTAGATGTACCAAAGAAAGTACATGTTGAAATGAAAATCCTTAATAATACATCCAATGGATCCTTGGAACCAGAATTTCCTATATCGGATGTATGGAATATATAAAAAAATTTATTTCATTTATTATTTTTTTTTTTGTTACATTTTATTTGTATATTCATTTGTATAATTTAAATATATATATTCATAGTATATATATATATTTGTAAAAAAAAAGAAATAGATATTTGTATAATAATATTTGTATATATATATATTATTTGTTTTTTTGTTCTTATATAATATTTGTAAATATATTTGATTCATAATTTTTTGAGTACTATTTTTATTTTTTTTTTTGATTTTTTTTTAAATGTCATTGTTCATAATTTAATATATAATTTTTATTTTATTTGTATAATATATTTTTTTTATTTTTTTTTTGTTTGACACATTTGATTATTTGTATATATAAATTTGTTTTATTTGTATAATATGTATATGTTTATTTTGTTTTGATTTGACACATTTGATTATTTGTATATATAAATTTGTTTTATTTGTATAATATATATATAATTACATAAAAAAAAAACACTTAAAAATATACAGCTTACCATATAAATTATATTCATTGTAGTATATTATATGGTTCCATATTAAAATAAACTAATATAATACACTAAAATATTTCTTATTATATATATATATATATATTTAATATAGTAACAACAAAAATGTTTTCAACACCATATACGGATATATCAACACATTATAATATAATAATAATGAATTAATCTAATCTTACAATAAGTATTATTATAAAATAGTAACAATATAATATATCATATATAATAATTGTATTGGAATAACAATATTTATATGATATCCTTTTTTTTTTTTTTTTTTTTTGTATTCATACGTACTATCATCATCAATATAGGAAATAAATTCTTTTTAAGAAATATGAAGAATTTTTTTTTAACGCTTCTAATTACGTATAAAATAAAAATAAATGATTCCTTGTTTTTCCATAGTATATATAATGTCGCGTTATTTGTTTATTGTATAATAATATATTTATTAAAATATGTAGTAATTAATTATTTCGTTACAACATGTAATAATAAAATTAATGTATCATAAGTTGTAAAATACCATAACTTCTATTTTAAGAAATATATATATAATAATACACGTTATGATTATAATATATTTGAATAACATAAAACAATAGAATGTATTATGTAATAGTACGTATAGGGTTCAGGGTTTAAGGTTTAGGGTTCAGGGTTTAGGGTTCAGGGTTTAGGGTTCAGGGTTTAGGGTTCAGGGTTCAGGGTTTAGTGTTAGGGTTTAGGTTTAGGTTTAGGTTTAGGGTTTAGGGTTTAGGGTTCAGGGTTTAGGGTTCAGGGTTTAGGGTTTAGGGTTCAGGGTTCAGGTTTTAGGGTTTAGGGTTTAGGTTTTAGGTTTAGGGTTTAGGGTTTAGGGTTCAGGGTTTAGGTTTAGGGTTCAGGGTTTAGGTTTAGGGTTCAGGGTTTAGGGTTCAGGGTTTAGGGTTTAGGGTTTAGGGTTCAGGGTTTAGGTTTAGGGTTCAGGGTTTAGGGTTCAGGGTTTAGGGTTTAGGGTTCAGGGTTTAGTGGTTTAGGGTTCAGGGTTCAGGGTTTAGGGTTCAGGGTTTAGGGTTTAGGGTTCAGGGTTTAGGGTTCAGGGTTTAGGGTTCAGGGTTCAGGGTTATGGTTTAGGGTTTAGGGTTTTAGGGTTTAGGTTTAGGGTTCAGGGTTTAGGGTTCAGGGTTTAGGGTTCAGGGTTTCAGGGTTTAGGGTTCAGGGTTTAGGGTTTAGGGTTTAGGGTTTAGGTTTAGGGTTCAGGGTTTTAGGGTTCAGGGTTTAGGGTTTAGGGTTCAGGGTTTAGGGTTTAGGGTTCAGGGTTTAGGGTTTAGGGTTTAGGGTTCAGGGTTTAGGGTTTAGGGTTTAGGTTTTAGGGTTCAGGGTTTTAGGGTTCAGGGTTTTAGGTTTAGGGTTTCAGGGTTTAGGGTTCAGGGTTTAGGGTTTAGGTTTCAGGGTTCAGGGTTTAGGGTTCAGGGTTTAGGGTTTAGGGTTTAGGGTTTAGGGTTCAGGGTTCAGGGTTTAGGGTTTAGGGTTTAGGGTTCAGGGTTTAGGGTTCAGGTTTAGGGTTTAGGGTTTAGGGTTTAGGGTTCAGGGTTTAGGTTTAGGGTTTAGGGTTCAGGTTTTAGGGTTTAGGGTTCAGGGTTCAGGGTTTAGGGTTTAGGGTTCAGGGTTTAGGTTTTAGGTTTAGGTTTAGGGTTCAGGGTTTAGGGTTTCAGGGTTTAGGGTTCAGGGTTTAGGTTTTAGGTTTAGGTTTAGGGTTTAGGGTTCAGGGTTTCAGGGTTTAGGGTTTAGGTTTAGGGTTCAGGGTTTAGGGTTCAGGGTTTAGGTTTAGGGTTCAGGGTTTAGGGTTTAGGGTTTAGGGTTTAGGGTGTAGGGTTTAGGGTTTAGGTTTAGGGTTCCAGGTTTAGGGTTTGGGGTTCAGGGTTTAGGGTTTAGGTTCAGGGTTTAGGGTTCAGGGTTTTGGGTTTAG
>NC_037284.1:0-107500 GCF_000002765.6 Plasmodium falciparum 3D7
CTGAACCCTAAACCCTAAACCCTAAACCTAAACCCTGAACCCTAAACCCTAAACCCTAAACCCTAAACCCTGAACCCTAAACCCTAAACCCTGAACCCTAAACCCTAAACCTAAACCCTGAACCCTAAACCCTAAACCCTAAACCCTGAACCCTAAACCCTGAACCCTAAACCTAAACCCTGAACCCTAAACCCTAAACCTAAACCCTAAACCTAAACCCTGAACCCTAAACCCTGAACCCTGAACCCTAAACCCTAAACCCTAAACCCTAAACCCAGAACCCTAAAAACCCTGAACCCTGAACCCTAAACCCTGAACCCTAAACCCTGAACCCTAAACCTAAAACCTGAACCCTAACCCCTGAACCCTAAACCCTGAACCCTAAACCCTAAACCCTAAACCCTAAACCCTAAACCCTGAACCCTAAACCCTGAACCCTAAACCTGGAACCCTGAACCCTAAACCCTGAACCCTGAACCCTAAACCCTGAACCCTAAACCCTGAACCCTAAACCCTGAACCCTAAACCCTAAACCCTGAACCCTAAACCCTGAACCCTAAACCCTGGAACCCTAAACCCTAAACCCTGAACCCTAAACCCTGAACCCTGAACCGGAACCCTGAACCCTGAACCCTGAACCCTAAACCTTTCTTCTTCTTATCTTCTTACTTTTCATTTCTTAGTCTTACTTACTTACTCTTACTTACTTACTCTTAATTCCTTACTTTTCATTCCTTACTCTTACTTTCTTCTTCTTATCTTCTTACTTTTCATTTCTTAATCATATATTCTTACTCATATACTTCTACACCTAACTTTTTATTCTTACTTACTCACTCTTATATTCTTACTTTTCATTTCTTAATCATATATTCATACTCATATAGTTCTTGACTTAACTTTTTATTCTTACTTACTTAGTCTTATATTCTTTTTATCATGTTCAAGGTCTTACTTCTTAAATACTACGTCTTTAATCTCATAATTCTACTCTTAATTTCTTACTTCTAGGTCCTTACTCTTACTTTCTTCATCTTACATACTCAGTCTCAAGTCTTTAATGTTATGTTCTTACTTCTCTTTTCTTACTCTTACATACCTTCTCTTCATTCTTCAATCATCAATTCTCACTCTTCACTTGTTGATCTTACTTCTTTCTTCTTAATGTCATACTTTTATCCCCTATTATCATCTACTTAGTCTTCATTTACTCTTCTAAGTTCTTCATCTATCACTTTTCATCATCATTTACTCATTCTTAACTTACTTTCATCTGCTTACTTCTACTACTTCTTCACCAAATCCGGACTTAGCTTCATATTTCTCTCTTTATTCTTACTTAGCTCTTACATACTTAGGATCTACTTCTTACTTACTACTACCTTACTTACCTCTTATTTCACTTACATCTAAGTCCTTATCCTACTTTACTTCTCTTATCTTACTTCTTTACTCTCAAAATCCGGACTTAGCTTAACTTTTCTCTCTTTATTCTTACCTTACTTAGCTCTTACATACTTAGGATCTACTTCTTTACTTACTTTCTTCTTACTTATGTGGTAATAAAGCACTCGGTTGGGCACTAAGGTCAGGTTTAGCTGTTCTTTAGTTCTTAAAGGGTAAGAATTTAAGGTTCTTATTGAATTATTGTTACTATTTTAGAACTATTGTTGCTGTTTAGGACTTATGATGTTATGTTTTCTATCTATTTTCTTCTTTTATGTTACTAAATTGATTGTACATTCCGGATTTAGCTTATGATCTATCTTTCTTACTTCTTCTTTTACTATTTCTAGGTCTTATGTTGTATTTAGAGTAGTAATGTTACTTAATTAGTACTTAGGATTCATCTCATGTAGGTTATATTTTCTTATATGGTGCACCTACATGCATAATATCGTCCAATATATGTCATTTAGTACTACTATGATGACTTATATGATCATTATCTTACTCATTACTTCATCTACTATCGTTTTTATACCTTACTATTATTATTTCTATCTCTTCAGGTGCACTTTGATGCACAATAATGTCATTTATAACTCATTCTTTACTACTATCATTACTTATTTGATGATTTTTGTACTTCTAGGGTCAATTATGGTCTATATCTTACCCTTTTATTACTATTTTTATGTCCTACATTGCACTTACGTGCACAATAATGTCCAATATGAGTCATTCATCACTACTATTCTAACTTATTTCATGATTTTCTTACTTATAACTTCATCTACTATCATTATTGTACCTTACTATTACCAATTCCATGTCCAATGTTGCACTTAAATGCATAATCATGTCAATTTTAAGTCATCGTTTACTACTATCATCACTTATATCATCATTATTGTACTACTAAGGTCAATTATTGTCTTCATTTTACCAAACTATTACTATTTTCATGTACTATATTGCACTTACATGCACAATAACATTCAATTTAAGTCAACTACTACTACTATTCTCACATAAGGTGCCATTCTTCTACATTTAACTTCATCTACTAACATAATCTTACCTTACTATTACCAAATACACGTTCTCAGGTGCACTGACATGCATAATCATGTTCAATATAAGTCATCTACTACTACTATTATCACTTATATCATCATTATTCTACTTCTTAGGTCAATTATGACCTTTATCTTACCTAAATATAACTCTTTTCATCTCCAACATAGCACTTATATGCACAATAATCACCAACATATGTCATTTTGTACTACTATTCTGATCTAATTCATCATTATCTTACTTATAACGTCATCTACTAACATCATCTTACCTAAAAAGTACTAATTCCATACCCAATTACTACTTATTATTGTCATATGTTGCACTTTAATGCATAATCATGTCCAACATAACTCATTTACTACTACTATCCTCACTTATGTCATCATTATTGTACTTCTTGGGTCAATTACTATCATCATCTTACCCAACTACTACCAATTTTATGTCCTACCTTGCACTTAGATGCACAATAATCACTAACATAACTCATTTACTACTACTATCGTCACTTATATCATCATTGTTGTACTTCTTAGGTCAATTACTATCATCAACTTACCCAACTACTACCAATTTTATGTCCTACGTTGCACTTAGATGCACAATAATCACCAACATAACTCATTTACTACTACTAACCTCATTTATATCATCATTATTGTACTTCTTGGGTCAACTATTATCTTCATCTTACCTAATTACTACCAAATCTATCACAGAAGTTCCACTTACCTGCACAATAATGACCAACATTACTTCTTTACTACTACTAACTTCACTTATATAATCATCATTCTACTTCATGGGTCAAGTATTACCTTCATCTTACCTAATTACTACCAAATCTATCACTTACGTTGCACTTACATTCACAATAGGGTCCAACATAACTCATTTACTACTACTATTGTGTCATTATTCATCACTATGGTACCTCTAACTTCATCTACTAACCTCACTTCACTCATTTACTACTCACGTAGCCTCCATTTTGTACTACTATTAGTCATTTCATGCACCATCATGCACAATAATGTCGAATTTGTGTTCATTATTACTGCTTTTACCTTACTACGACATCATTTACTACTATAGAATGCCCATATATCTACGACTCCGGGTTTAGATTTACTATAACTTGGTTTTTCTTACTACTACAATGCCCATATATCTACGACTCCGGGTTTAGCTTTACTATAACTTGGTGTTTCTTACTACTACACACACTTCTAATACTACTACTTCCTCTATTTAATTACCACTTCCGCGTTTAGCTTCAACATATTACAGTGTTTTACCACCTTGTGTTCCACCTCACTAGTGGTGTTGCACTAAGGTTCAAGGTTCTCGGGCTGTTTCTTTAGCTTAGGGGGGGTAAATATAGTGGTATGTCGTTGTATATGTGTGTGTGTGAAGGGGTAGTACCACTATTTTTCTAGTTGTGGGATGTGTTTTTAGTTGTGTTGATGTTGTTAGTTGGGTTAGTTCTACCCGTTTGTGGTCATGGTTCACCAATTTTTGAAAATTTTTTTTTTTTTTTTTTCGGACTTCTAACTATCACATTCATGTCTGCTTGATGTGTTCTTAATGTTGTTATGGTTTTTTTTAATTTTTATGAAAATTTTTCAAAATCGAAATTTTGACCTACCTGCACCCTCATGCATCCATGATGTTGTAGATGATGTCGTTTTTGTTATACTATGTTATGTGCATGATATATATGTGATGTGTTGACGTTGTGGATGTGTTCTTTATCTACATTAAGATTTACTTTTATGCTTTTGTGTGCTTTATGTGTTTACTTATATGCATGGAGGTGCATTTTTTTACTTACATCGCCATTTTTACTATCATATGACTTCATTCAGTTAATTTATTTCTGTTTTTATTCTTTTATTTGTTCGACTAAACGGTTCCAAATCTCAAACAAACTGAGGAAGATGTGTGCAAACTGGAGCAACAAATTCTTTTCTTTGAACTTATGACATGCACCTTCTTGCATTTAACAATGATGAACTTACTGACTGCCAATAATTACTACTTCCTAACAACATCTTCCTCTTTTTCATAAACTCATAATTATAATGTCCAAAATTACTATTCCATATTCTATTTGATGTCTCTTTTGCACACATTTTTACTAAAACAACCTCATTTTTTGTTCATCTATGGTCACTTACCAACTAGTGAACACGTCCAACGTGAATTACTAAACGTCAACTTTCATGCTAACAACTCCAAATAGTTCTATTTGATTTTTCATTTTTCATCAAAATTTCCATTCCCTAATTACCCCCAAAACACACTCATTTTTACCTAATTGTGTCATTATGGTGCATGGTAGTGCATTTTGTACTTACTTTGACACTACTATTACTAACATATTAACTCATACAACACATAATCATCCTCTGTTTATTCATTGAAATGACATTGTTTTCATTTTGGACTAATTTTCCCCTTGCACTTTCGTTGCACAATTGACATGCACTTCCTCGCATCTAATTACTATTACTTTGCACACACATTTTTAACATCAAAATCTTGATTTTTCATCACTTACTATATAGGAAAATGGTCCAACATACCCCAAATATTACTACTTTCCCATAGTAAAAATTGACCCATTTTTGAAATTTTTCATGGGGGGGGGTATAGCTCTTTCGTCCAATTTTTCCTAAAAATTTTGGTCCATTTTTTCAACTAATTGCCACGACTACTTCAATCAAAAGCTAATACTGCTGCATTTAGGTGCTTCATATTTCTATTATTATGATTTTTTGGTCACCCAAATTTTGGCCTTCATTTTCGACCAAAACAGGACTTTACTATTTGCACACAAAATTGTATAGACAACATTCGAACATGTCATTACAAAATTATGGTTCGATATTTTGTCCTACAACTCATTAATAACATGCACGCTTAATATTTCTTTGTCAAAAAAGTACTTCTTTTAATGGGGGAAATTCAACTGCAAATTCGGGATTTTTGGTCATTTTCTACATCATTATGAAAATATTGTACGCACTTTATTACTATTCCATCATATAGTCCATGACCTACTATACATACAAAATGGTACTATATGTGTGCAACTATGTCTATATTTTGTGTGCACTTCAATTTTCCTTCATAGTCCATTTTCCCCTAGCACTTTCGTTGCACAATTGACATGCACTTCAAAGCATTTGGTTAGTATAACTTTGCACACACAATTTTAACATCAAAATATGAATTCTGGGTCACCAACTATGTGGAAAAATGGTGTATTGTTACCCACTTATCCCACATTTGTCGTACCAAAAATTCCCCCATTTTTCAAATTTTTCATAGGGGGGGGTATTGCTCTTTCGGCCAATTTTCCATCAAAAATTTGGTCCATTTTTTCAACTAATTGCCACGACTACTTCAATCAAAAGCTAATACTGCTGCATTTAAGTGCTTGATATTCCTATAATTACCATTTTTTAGTCATCCAAATTTTGGCCTTCATTTTCGACCAAAAGACGTCTTTACTATTTGCACACAAAATTACTTACATCACTTCCGAACATGTCATTACAAAATTTTGGTTCCATATTTTGTCTTACAACTCATTAATAACATGCATGGTTAATATTTGTTGGTCAAAATGGTACTTCTTTTAAAGGGGAAAAAAAATTGGAAATTCGGGTTTTAGACCCATTTTCTACAACGTCAACAAAATATGGTACACCAATTTCGAGTGTTCCATCATATAGTGCATGATCAACTATACATACAAAATGGTACTATATGTGTGCAAGTACGTTTATATTTTGTGTGCAACCCATTTTTCATTCATAGTCCATTTTCCCCTAGCACTTTCGTTGCACAATTGACATGCACTTTAAAGCATTTGATTAGTATAACTTTGCACACACATTTTTAAAATCAAAATATGAATTTTGGGTCACCAACTATGTGTCAAAATGGTGTAGTGTTACCCACTTACCCCACATTTGTGGTACTAAAAAATCTCCCATTTTCCATAATTTTCATAGGGGGGGGTATATCAATTTTGGTCGATTTTTGTCAAAATTTTTGGTCCATTTTTTGGACACAACGTACAAAGTACCCCATTTTACTTGCAATAACGCTGCATTTTGGTGCCGGGGGTTTCTACGCTTATGTTTTGAAAATTTCAATTTTTTGGGCGTTTTTGGGTAGGGAAAACATGGGGCAATTGTTCCTTTACATATACATTTATCACTGTTGTGGTAACATATATATATAGTTTATGGTCCAGAATTTGTGTTTCCACTATTTTCTATCCCTTGGGACCGTTCTATTAGTCAAAAAACGACATCCAATTTATAGGGGAAACAAAACCGGAAATTCGGGTTTTAGACCCAAATTATACAATATAACTACCACTAGGTACGCCAACGTGGATATTTCTATCATATAGTCCGTGATCAACTATACATACTACGTGGTACCATATGGTGTCTACATCACACATGTCGTGTTTAATCACCATTTTTTCATTATACCCAATTTTCCCCTAGCACTTTTGGTGCACAATTGACATGCACTTTAAAGCATTTCATTACTGTGATGTTGCACACATGATTTTAACATCTCAATCAAAAATGTGGGTCACCAACTATGTGGTAATATACCCTACTATACCCCACATACTCCAGATTTCACGTAGTAAAAAATCACCCAAATCTGACATTTTCAATAGGGGGGGGTATATCACTTTTTGGACATTTTTCATAAAATTTTGGGACCAAAAATAAAAATTCCCGTAGCGACTAGTTCATTCGACTCAGAATACCGCTGCATCGCGGTGCAGGGGGTTCCCGCCACTGTTTTTGAAAATTTTGTTTTTTGGGCCCTTTTTGAGAAGGTGCTTAAACCCCTCGCCTGGTGTTTTTACCATATATTTTTTCCCCTTTTTTACTTTTCCTAATAGTTTTAAGTGGTTTTCCAACCTTGTGGCAATTCCTGTTTTTGGGGCCCGAAATTTACATGTGTGGAAATTTATGGTTGTTTTATTGGGTTCCCCCCGAAGGGGGGATATACATATGTACCACGAGGCCAAAAATTGGGGTATAAAATTTAGTGGGGGTACGATATTGCACATTTTTATATACCAAACAAAAACTATAGGTAAAAATGTGTGCAACTAATGTGGTGTTGTTCATGTGGTGCAAACATATACGGTTTTATATACCCCATATTGTGGGTATAAATGTACCCCACTAGGCCAAAATGTGGCCTATAAAATTGGATGTGCCCAGGATTTTGTACTGTTTTATAGTTCGAGCAAAAACTATAGGCAATTGTATGTGTCATGGAAGTAGTAAAATTGGGGTAGTCCAAATATCCTATGTTTTATATACCGACATTTGGGTCCCCTTTGTACCCAAAAATTAGTACCCAAAATTGCATGCACATTAGAGGTAGTAGTTGTTCCCATGCACTTAGTACTACTATTTGTTCATATAGTAAGTGTTCATCTCTTTGTATATCAAAGTTAATATGGGATATGTTGGGTCATTTTATGTCGAAAAAACGACATCATTTCTACCATTTCTACACATTTAGTACTATCATAACTATATGTGTTAATGTCGTAAGTGCGATGTTAGTACTTCATTCTTCATTGTTTCTAGTGTACTTTGTGTTTGTGTTATCATAAAATTTGCATGCTATGTTTTTAATCATTTTTTTTATCATGCACCATTTTTATGTCCCCTTTTACACTATAAACTGTTTCTTTTTGCATGCAAATTCATCTTTGTTGCACACATTCATGCACTCTTATGCAGATTACATCATTACAGTTGCACACACGTTTCATAGAGGTTGTATGATGTCGGGTTACTTCTGACCATTCATCTTTATACACACACAAATATTTGTTGAAGCATTATTTAACACTTACTAAATCTATTTTGTCAATACATTCGTGACTTACGTGTGCCATTATGTGTGCAAGTGATGTACGTTTGTTCTAATATTTGTAGAACCTCTTTGTGCGATGTTGTTTTAGATGTGCGTTCCATTATTACTACTAACTTACTACTTCATTACTACTACCTTAGTACTACTTTATTACAACTAACTTACTACTTCCTTACTACTACCATAGTACAACTTCATTACTACTAACTTGGTGGAACATTACTACTACCTTAGTACTACTTCATTACTACTAAATTACTACTACTTCTACTACTTTACTACTATCATAACTATTCGTGTTAATGTGGTACGTGCGATATTAGTACTTCATTCTTTATTGTTTGTAGTGCACTTTGTGTGTGTGTTGTCATAAAGTTTGCATGCTCTGTTTTTAATCGTCTTTTTTATCATGCAACATTTTCATGTCCTCTTCTATACTATAAAATCGTTGTTATTGCATGCAAATTCACCTTTATTGCACACATTTATGCACCTATATGCAGGTTACATCATTGTAGATGCACACACTTACTACTAACTTACTGCTACATTACTACGGCATCATTACTACTTCTACAATACTTCGTTAGTACTATATGACTACTACTACATTACTACTAACTTACTACTACTAACTTACTACTATCTTACTACTACTAACTTACTGCTACTACGACATCGTTAATTCTACATGACTACTACTTCATTACTACTAACTTATTACTTCTACAACGACATCATTAGTTCTACATGACTACTAACTTACTACTATCTTACTACTACTAACTTACTACTACTTCATTACTACTAAGTTATTACTTCTACAACGACATCGTTAATTCTACATGACTACTACTTCATTACTACTAACTTATTACTTCTACAACGACATCATTAGTTCTACATGACTACTAACTTACTACTATCTTACTACTACTAACTTACTACTATCTTACTACTACTAACTTACTACTATCTTACTACTACTAACTTACTGCTACTACGACATCGTTAATTCTACATGACTACTACTTCATTACTACTAACTTATTACTTCTACAACGACATCATTAGTTCTACATGACTACTAACTTACTACTACTACATTACTACTAACTTATTACTACCTTACTACGACATCATCACTACTACTACCTTACTACGACATCAGTATTAATTCTACAATGACATTACTACTTCATCACTACTACCTTAGTACTACCTTACTACTACTTTTACAACGACATCATTACTACTTGTACAACTACTTCGTTACTACTATGTGACTACTAACTTACTACATCTTACTACTACTAACTTACTACTACGTTACTTCTACTTCATTACTACTAACTTACTACTACATTACTACGACATCATTACTACTTCTTCAACGACATCATTACTACTTCTACAACTACTTCCTTACTACTATCTGACTACTAACTTACTACTACTAACTTACTACTAACTTACTACTACGTTACTTCTACTTCATTACTACTAACTTACTACTAACTTACTACTATCTTAGTACTACTTACTACTAAGTTACTACTACTAACTTACTACTATCTTACTACTAACTTACTACTACGTTACTTCTACTTCATTACTAACTTACTGATACATTACTTCGACTTCATTACTAACTTACTGATACATTACTACGACATCATTACTACTTCTTCAACTACTTCGTTACTACTATGTGACTACTAACTTACTACTACTAACTTAATACATCTTACTACTACTAACTTACTACATCTTACTACTACTAACTTACTACTAACATCATCACTAAAATGACTACTAACATGACTACTAACGTCACTACTAACAACATCAGTAACATGACTACTTACATGACTACTTACATGACTACTAACATGACTACTAACATGACTACTACCATCATCACTAACATCATGAGTGACATAACTATTAACATGACTACTAACTTGACTACTAACTTGACTACTAACTTGACTACTAACATTACTACTAACATGATTACTAACATCAGTACTAACATCATAAGTAACATGTCTACTAACATGACTACTAACATCATCACAACTAACATCATAACTAACATGGTGACTAACATGATCACTAACATGACTACTAACAACATCACTAACATCATGACTAACATTACTACTTACATGATTACTAACTTGACTACTAACATGATTACTAACATGACTACTAACATTACTACTAACATGATCACTAACATGACTACTAACATCATCACTAACATGACTAAGAACATTACTAACATGACTACTTACATGACTACTAACATAGTAACTAACAACATCACTAACATGACTATTAACATCATCACTAACAACATCACTATCATCACTACTTACATGACTACTAACATCATTACTAACATGACTACTAACTTGACTACTAACATCATCACAACTAACATCATGACTAACATCATCACTAACAACATCACTAACATCATGACTAACATTACTACTTACATTACTACTTACATGACTACTTACATGACTACTTACATGACTACTTACATGACTACTTACATGACTACTTACATGACTACAAACATCATTACTAACATGACTAGTAACTTAGGTCTTAACATGACTAACTAAGGTCTTAACTTAACTAACATAGGTCTTAGGTTGACTAACTTAGGTCTCACGGTAAGTAATGTAGGTCCTAACTAGAGTAAATTAGGTCTTAAGGTAACTAATGTAGGTCTTAACTTGACTAACATAGCTCTTAGTTTGACTAACTTAGGTCTTAACTTAACTAACTTAGGTCTTAACTTAACTAACATAGGTCTTAACTTAACTAACATAGGTCTTACTTTCACTAACATAGGTGCTAACATTAGTAATGTAGGTCTTACTTTCACTCATATAGCTTTTATGGTAACTAACTAAGGTCTTACCTTTACTGATATAGGTCTTACTTTTACTAACTTAGGTCATACTTCTTCTAACTTAGGTCTTACGTTTACTAACTTAGGTCTTACTTTCACTGATATAGGTCTTATGATTACTAACTTAGGTCCTAACTTAACTAATATAGGTCACAAGTTTACTAACCTAGGTCTTACTTTTACTAACTTATGTCTTACATTTACTAACAGAGGTCTTAACTTAACTAAGTAAGGTCTTACCTTAACTAACTCAGGTCTTAACATAACTAAGTAAGGTCTTAACTTGACTAACATAGGTCTTAACTTAACCATTATAGGTCCTAACTTCACTAACATAGGTCTTCACTTCACTAACTCAGGTCCTAACTTAACTAATATAGATCATAAGGTTACTAACCTAGATCATTAAGGTATTAACTTGGGTTTTATCTTCACTGATATAGGTCTTACTTTCAGTAAAATAGGTCTTACCTTTACTAACTTAGATCTTAACTCAACTAACTGAGACATTACTTTCACTAATATAGGTCCTATCATAACTAACATAGGACTTATCTTAACTAACTCTGGTCTTACTTTCACTAACTTAAGTCTTACTTTGCCTAAGTGAGGTCATAATTTAACTAATATAGGTCTTAAGGTTACTAACTAAGGCCCTTCTCTCACTCATATAGGTCTTATGGTTACTAACTAAGGTCTTACGTTCACTGATATAGGTCTTACCTGCACTAACATAAGTCATTAAGGTACTAACTTAGGTCCTAAGGTAACTAATATAGGTCTTAACTACAGAAACGTAAGTCTTAAGTTCACTAACTTAGGTCTTAAGGTAACTAGTATAGGTCCTAACTACACTAACTTAGGTCTTACTTCTACTAACTTAAGTCTTACTTTTACTAACATAGGTCTTATGTTAACTAACTCTGGTCCTACTATTACTAACTTAGGTCTTACTTTCACTAATATAGGTCCTATCTTAACTAACATAGGTCCTATCTTAACTAACATAGGTCTTAACTTAGCTAACATAGGTCTTAACTTGACTAACTCAGGTCTTAACATGACTAACTAAGGTCTTAACTCAACTAACTGAGGTCATATTTCGACTAATGTAGGTCTTACATTAACTAACATAGGTGCTAACATTAGTAATGTAGGTCTTACTTTCATTCATATAGGTCTTATGGTAACTAACTAACGTCTTACCTTCACTGATATAGATCTTACTTTCACTAATGTAGGCCTCAAGTTAACTAACTTAGGTCTTAACATAACTAATATAGGTCTCAACATAACTAGCTAAGGTCATACAATTACTAACCTAAGTCATTAAGGTACTATCTTTGGTCCTAAGGTAACTAATATATAGGTCTTAACTACAGAAACTTAGGTCTTAAGGTACCTAATATAAGTCATTGAGGTACTAACTTAGGTCCTAAGTTAACTAGTATAGATCTTAACTACAGAAACGTAGGTCTTAAGGTAACTAATATAAGTCCTAACTACAGCAATATAGGTATATAGGTAAGTAATATAGGTCCTAATATTACTAACATAGGTCTTAAGGTAAGTAATGTATGTCCTAACTAGAGTAAAATAGGTCCTAAGGTAACTAATATAGATCTTAACTACAGAAACGTAAGTCTTAAGTTCACTAACTTAGGTCTTAAGGTAACTAATATAGGTCCTAACATTACTAATGTACGTCTTACCTTCACTAACATAGGTCTTACTTTCACTAACTCAGGTCATACTTTTACTAACTTAGGTCTTACTTCTGCTAACTAGGATCTTACCTTAACTAATACATGTCTTACGTTTACTAACATAGGTCTTAACTTGACTAACATAGGTCCTAACATTAGTAATGTAGGTCTTACTTTCACTCATATAGGTCTTATGGTAACTAACTAAGGTCTTACGTTCACTGATATAGGTCTTACCTGCACTAACATAGGTCTTAAGTTAACTAACTAAGGCCAGACTTCGACTAACTAAGGTCTTACCTTCACTGATATAAATCTTACTTTCACTAACGTAGGCCTCAAGTTAACTAACTCAGGTCTTACTTTCATTCATATAGGTCTTATGGTAACTAACTAAGGTCTTACCTTCACTGATATAAATCTTACTTTCACTAACGTAGGTCTTAAGTTAACTAATATAGGTCCTAATATCACTAAGTTAGGACCTAACTACAGTAACGTAGGTCTTAGGTTAACTAATATAGGTCCTAAGATCATGAAAGTAGATCCAGAGATACCTAATATAGGTCCTAATGTAGCTAATATAGGTCTTAGGTTAACTAATATAGGTCTCGATAAACTAACCTAGGTCTTACTATAACTAATATAGGTCCTAAGATCATGAAAGTAGGTCCAGAGATACCTAATGTAGGTCCTAATGTAGGTAATATAGGTCTTAAAGTAACTAACGTAGGCCCTAATATACCTAATATAGGTCCTAAGCTTACTAAGTTAGGTCCTATATGTACTAATATAAGTCGTAAGGTCACTAACTTAGGTCTTAAGCTTACTAATTTATGTCCTATAGGTACTAATATAGGTCTTAATAAACTAACCTAGGTGTTAGGTTAACTAATATAGGTCTTAATAAACTAACCTAGGTCTTAGGTTAACTAATATAGGTCTTAATAAACTAACCTAGGTCTTAATAAGCTAACCTAGGTCCTAAGATCATGAAAGTAGGTCCAAGGTTACCTAATGTAGGTAATATAGGTCTTAGGTTAACTAATATAGGTCTTAAGATCATGAAAGTAGATCCAGAGATACCTAATGTAGGTCCTAATGTAGGTAATATAGGTGTTAAAGTAACTAACATAGGCCCTAATATACCTAATATAGGTCCTAAGCTTACTAAGTTAGGTCATATATGTACTAATATAAGTTGTAAGGTCACTAACTTAGGTCCTAAGCTTACTAATTTATGTCCTATAGGTACGAATATAGGTCTTAGCATTACTAAATTCCGTCTTAAAAAATAGTGCACCTATGGTGCACCTTCAAAAAAATAGTGGATCTAAACGATGTGTTAGATAAACACTGGTTCGTGCTTATACCACACATGTGGTGGTCATACCACACATACGTGGTTATACAACACAAGTTGTGGTAATAACACACATGTTGGTTATACAACACATGTGGTGGTCATACCACACATACATGGTTATACCACATATATAGTGATACCACACATATATAGTGATACCACATATATAGTGATATCACACATACGTGGTAATACCACATATATAGTGATACCACACATGTGGGAAGACCACACATTTTTTTTGGTGCGACTTTATTGTGCATAGTGGTGCGAATTTATACTTTGGTGCAACTAGGTGCAACATTTTACTTTTGTGCAACTAGGTGCAACTTGATAAACACTGCATGGAGGTGCAACATTTTACTTTTGTGCATATTGGTGCAACATTTTACTTTGGTGCAACTAAGTGCGATTTATAAAAAATTTTAGGATCTAGGTGTTGTCTCAAAAAAAAAAAAAAAAAAAAAAAAAAAATTTTTTTTTTCTATGTCTTAAAAGTATATAAAAAAATATATATCTTAAAAAAAAAAAAAAAAAAAAAATTTTTTTTTTCTATGTCTTAAAAGTATATAAAATAATATATATCTTAAAAAAAAGAAAAAAAAAAAAAAAAAAAAAAAATTTTTTGTCTCAAAAAAAAAAAATTGTGGATCTAGGTCCGGCTTAAAAAAAAAAAAATAGTGGATCTAGTCTTAAAAAAAGTGGATGTAGTCTTAAAAAAAGAGGATCTAGTCTTAAAAAAAAGGACCTAGTCTTAAAAAAAAGGATCTAGTCTTTAGGGTTCCCATATATTAGGGTTAAGGATATACTTTTAGGGTTTAAAAATTTTTGGGGTTCCCATGTTTCAGGGTTAAGGGTATAACTTTAGGTCTTAGGGTTTATATATGGATTATATCTATAATTGTTGAGTACGTATATATTTTGTTTACATTTTCATGTATCTTTTGTATCTCATATGGTTTTATTGTTAAATATGTGAAGGATCTATAGCTACTATATAAAGATCTGTATTCTCATAGAACGTGAGGATCTATATATTGTACCTAATTGTATATGATAAGGATATATACATCCGCCATGCAAGTATAAATATATATATGTATATGTATGTGGAAGTATAATGTTAAAGAACATATCTGTTCATCAAGGTAATTTCATACATATGTGATATTCATATTGCAGTGTCATAAGAAGCTATAAATAATAATCGAAAGTAGAATTAAGAGAAGAAGCCTATATTATTATTGTGAAGTAACGAAATCCATAGCAATGTAAGTACGAAAAATATAAAAATCGAAATGGAAGATACCCAAAAAATCGAAATCGTGCACGGACACATGCAGTAACCGAGAATTATTATATATAAATATATATATGTATATTTTGGGTTTAGGAATACGTATGCCTTTATGTATATATATTTATGTTGAGAGAATACATATGCTCTTGTATATATATATTTGTATTCGAGGAATACGTATTCCCTTACATATATTTTTTTATATTCCAGGAATACGTATTCTTTTATATATATACATTTAAGGTAGTATTAAGTAGTAGATAAAGCACTAAAAAAATATATATTTTAAAATTATTATAATTAATAATATAATAATTTTTTTTTATCTCTTTGTTATTAAAATTTTCTTCTTTTTTTATTTCGATACCCTTTTGTTCTCGATCTTATTTCTACCTTATGCTACATGATATGTCATATATTATATAGTATATTATAAATTATAATATAAAAAAAAAAATAAGAATATAAAATATTATATTTATAATGTATTATTTTTAATATAATGAAAAATATATATATATATATGCATATATATATTTTTTTTATGTAGATATATGATAGATAATATAGATAGAGAGAAACGGAAGAACATATTTGCCTCTGTTGTTATCTCTAAAATATATATATAATTAATTAAAATAAGGCGAAAAAAAAAAAATATATTAAAGATAATAATTAAATATAGAAACATGTATGTTTTTATATGTATGTATTTTCGTATTTTTTTTTTTTCTCATTTATAATTTTACAAAATATATAAAACATAAAAAAATAATATATATAATTAAATATTTAAATAAAAGAATACATAATATATATAATATTTTTCATAAAATGTAATTGTTGTTTTTTTTTTTGTTAGAATATTTAAATTTATTATAAAAATATTAATATATTTTTTTTTTTTTAAAAATATATATATAAAACTAATAATTATTATTATATACATATTAAATATTATTCATTAATATATATTATATATATATTATAATATTACAACTATTATAATTAATATATATATATAAATATATATATAATACTTATATATATATATATTTCAACAAATATAATATCATTATTCTACCATATCACTATACTCCCATAACATACGCAATACGCCACCACCACCGCCCACACGAACCATGCAAGCTCCAAAATATATGTATGACATGACATAATGTAGTCACGAACGATAAACAAAAATGGGGCCCCAGCCGGCTGTGACTGACTATAGTAAAGCCACAAATGTAAAGTATCTTTTTGATTTAATTGGAGAAACTGTACAGAAAAAAGCCAAGGAAAAAGCAGATGTTGCTTCTAGAAAATATTTTGAGGAATTGCATGGAGATTTGTCAAAAGCAACATATAAGAAAGATAAAAATCCTGAAGGAACAACACCACCAAACCCATGCAAACTCGAATATCAATATCACACTAATGTTACTAAAGGTGAGGATAAAGAGTATCCTTGTCTTGGTAGAAAAACAGTTCGTTTTTCTGATAAAGAAGGAGCAGAATGTTACAAGACAAAAATAAAAGATAGTACTACAGATACAGTAGGAGCATGTGCTCCGTATAGACGATTATATATGTGCGACAGAAATTTAGAACATATAGAACCTACGAAAATAACAACACATAATTTATTATTGGATGTGTGCCTTGCAGCACAATACGAAGGACAATCAATATCACAAAATCATGGAAAACATCAACTAAGTTATCCTGATTCTCCTTCCCAATTATGTACTGAGTTAGCACGAAGTTTTGCAGATATAGGTGATATTGTCAGAGGAAGAGATCTATATCGTGGTAATAATAGAGAAAATGATAAATTAGAAAAGAAATTAAAAGGATATTTTAAGAAAATATATGACAATTTGGTTGAGAAGAAGAAGGAGGAAGCAGAAACAGACTACAAAGATGATGCTCCAGATTTTTATCAATTAAGGGAAGATTGGTGGGCACTTAATAGACAAGATGTATGGAAAGCTATCACGTGCGACGCACATGACTCTCGTTATAGGAAAATGGGAGCAGATGGCAGTATAACAGAATCGGCTATGAGACAATGTAGAAACGTTGCAGATGTTCCCACTAATTTCGATTATGTGCCGCAGTATCTTCGCTGGTTCGAGGAATGGGCAGAAGATTTTTGTCGTAAACGAAAACATAAATTAAAGGATGCGATACAAAAATGTCGTGGACAAGATGGAACCGGTAAGGACCGATATTGTGATCTTAATAGGTATGATTGTAAGAGAACTATAAGTGCAAAACATGAACTTGTGCAAGGAGAGGAATGTAAAAAATGTTCTGTTGTATGTATTCCTTTTGGACCCTGGATAGATAACCAAAAACAAGAATTTGAAAAACAAAAAAACAAATATACAAATGAAATAAACAAAAAGCATGATGAAACAACAAAAGAAATATCAGGTAATAGAAGGAAAAAACGAAGTTTGACTACTAAAAATTATAAAGGATATGATGAAGAATTTTATAAAATATTTAAAGATGAATATCCAGATGTTGATAAATTTTTAGATTTATTAAGTAAAGAAACAGCATGTGAATCTCAACCTTATGATGAACCAAGAACAATTTCAATTAATTTCAAAAATTATAAGAACCCTGATATATTTTCTCATACGGAATATTGTCAAGCATGTCCGTGGTGTGGAATGACATGTACCTTTGATGGTAAATGTACAAAAAACCCAGAGGAATTATGCCACCATAAAATTGTTCAAAAAGAATACCCTGATACAAATACTACCGATATACCAATACTTACACCTGATACAACAAAAAGTAATATCGTAGAAAAATATAGAAATTTTTGTAATAGTAGTGATGATAATAACAGTGATCAAATTAATAATTGGCAATGTCATTATGATGAAAGTAAGAAAAGTGGACAAAATGATAATTGTGTAGAAGGAACATGGCAAAATTTTAAAAAGGATCAAAAGGTTACGTCTTATAATGCTTTTTTTTGGAAATGGGTTTCAGAAATGTTGGACGATTCTATAAAATGGAGGGCAGAACTTGATAAATGCTTAAAAAATGATAAGAAAACATGTGGAAAAAAAAAATGTAATAGAGACTGTAAATGTTTTAAAAAATGGGTTGAACAAAAAAAAGAAAAGGAATGGAAGGCAATAAAAAAACATTTTAAAAAGCAAAAAGATATGATAGAAACTGGTATGCCTCCTGAAATGGCACTTAAAATTCTTTTAAATGATGTTTTTTTGCAAGATATGGAAAAAGCTCAGGGAGATCCACAACACATAGCGAAAATTAAAGAACTTTTGAAAAAAAATGATGAGAAAGTAAATAATCTTTCCAATATGGAAACAATATTTGATTTCCTACTCCAAGAGGAAGAACAAGACGCCCAAAAATGCGTATCAAATAATCCAGAAAAATGCGAAGAAACGCAAAAACCACCAACAGATGGAGCTCCTGGTGGCGCCGGCCCCTCACCCGACACCGGCACAGACGACAACCTCGAGGACATCGACTCCGATGGTGAAGAAGACGATGACGTGTCTCACGTCGACGAGGAGGAGCCGGAGGACAACCCGGTGGAGGGGTCGTCGGAGGAGGAAAAACAAGAGGTGGTGAAGGACACGGAGGCGGCGGTACCAAAACAAGACACACAACCAAAAGAGGAAGTAAATCCATGTAAAATAGTTGAAGAACTATTTAAGAGCACCAAAAATTTTGAAGATGCATGTGGTCTCAAATACGGCAAAAACTACGGCTGGAAATGTGTTCCTACCACAAGTGATAAAGGTAGTGAACCCACTGCTCGTGGTCACTCACATGTCGCACGTAGTGCCGACGGTGCCCCTAGTGGTGATAAGGACGGCGCCATATGTATCCCACCAAGGAGGCGAAAACTATACCTACACAAAATAGAAGGCGTCGATACCACCGACGACAAGTCATTACGTAAGTGGTTTATCGAGAGTGCCGCTGTGGAAACTTTTTTTTTATGGGATAGATACAAGAAATTGAATACACCACAAAGTGGGTCACCACTACTCGGAGGTGGATTACCAGGAGTTGGTGTTGAAAACGGCGACGACGAAAACAACCCCGAAAAACTGTTACAAAAAGGTGAAATACCTGATGGTTTCTTGCGACAAATGTTCTATACATTAGGGGATTATAGGGATATATTATTTAGTGGTGATAAAGACAAGAAGAATGGTTACAGCGACATAGTTAGTGGTGATAATGTAATTAAGGAAAGAGAAAACACAATAAAAGAAAAGATAGCGAGTTTTTTTCAAAATGGCAACAAAGAAGGTACTCCTCATGTCCCCAAAAACCCCGTCCAAACACCACAAACCTGGTGGAAAGACAACGCAAAACACATTTGGCATGGAATGATATGTGCCTTAACCTATGAAGAGAAGACAAGTGGTAGTGATGGCGAAAAAAAAATAGAAAAGGATGATGCAGTGTACAAAAAATTTTTTGGCACCCCAAACGGAAACCCTCTCCCCCAACCTGGCACAAACGGCACCTCCAACGAGCCCATCTCCCAATACCAATACGACCAAGTGGTACTTAAAGAAGAAAACAATGGTGCCATGTCTACCAGTCCCAAATCCACCTCCGCAGCCCCTAGTGATAACACCCCCACCACCCTCACCCAATTTGTGTTACGCCCCACCTACTTCCGATACCTTGAAGAATGGGGTCAAAATTTTTGTAAAGAGAGGAAGAAGCGCTTGGCACAAATTTATGAGGATTGTCGTGGTAATGACAAGGTTTGTAGTGGGGATGGCGAAGATTGTGAAGAGGTTCGTAAACAGGATTATAGTAAAATTTCGAATTTTAATTGTCCCGGTTGTGGAAGAGAATGTAGAAAATATAAAAATTGGATAAAAACAAAAAGAACAGAATTTGATGAACAAAAAAAGGCATATGTTGACCGAAAAGACAAATACAAAACAGAAAATAAGGGTGCTGAAAGTAAGCATCATAGTATATCTGATCAAAATTTTGTTAAAAAGCTTGGTACTGATTATGCGTCTATTGAATCATTTTTGGAAAAGTTAGGATCATGTTCTAAAAATAATAAGGATAATGGAGACGGTACAATAAATTTTAAGGAACCAGACGTAACATTTAAACCTGCAGATAATTGTAAACCATGTTCTGAATTTAAAGTTAAATGTGAAAATGGTAAATGCAGTGGTGGTGGTAAAAAAGTGAACTGCAATCGTAAAAATACTATTGCTGCAACAGAAATTGCAAATATGATAAATTCTACTGAAGGAGTTTTTATGACTGTTAGTGATAACAGTGACCACAAATTTGAAGGTGGTTTAGAGCCTTGTGGAAGTGCAAATATTTTTAAAGGTATTAGAAAAGATGTATGGAAATGTGGTGAATACTGTGGTGTAGATATATGTGAACCGAATACCTTTGATGGGAAACAAAATGGTAAAGAATATATACAAATTAGAGCATTGCTTAAACGTTGGGTAGAATATTTTTTAGAAGATTATAATAAAATTAAACATAAAATTTCACATTGTATGAGAAAGGGTGAAAAAACCATATGTATAAATGACTGTGTAGAAAAATGGATAAATATAAAAAAAAAAGAATGGGAAACAATACGAGAACGTTACGTCAAACAATATACAACTGGTCATTCAGATATTTACAAAGTGACAAGTTTTTTGGAGGACCCACAGTTTCACAATGAAGTTCTGAAAGCTATAAAACCTTGTGGTGATTTAGATAAGTTTCAAAATTCAACTGATTGTACTGTCGCAGGGAGCTCAGAAAATGGAGTTACTAACAAAAAGGATATCGTAGAATGTTTGCTTGAAAATCTTAAAACAAAAGCAAAAACTTGTCCAAACCAAGCTAATGGCGAAAACCAAACGTGTGATTCCCTCCCTCATGTTGAAGACGATGACGATGAGGAACCCCTTGAAGAAACAGAAGAAAATACTGTGGAACAACCGAACATTTGTCCGCAACTACCAAAACCACCACCACAACCAGGGGATGAAGACGGTTGTAAACAGGCATCACCAGCACCTAGTGAAGGCACAGAGAACCAACCCCCTGTGATCAAGCCCGAAGAAGAAGCACCGGCACCAAGAACCCCAAGACCTCGACCAAAACCCCCACAAGAACCCCAACCCTACTTACCACCCGCATTAAAAAATGCCATGTTATCTTCTACCATCATGTGGAGTATTGGCATCGGTTTTGCTACATTCACTTATTTTTATCTAAAGGTATTATATATATATGTATATATGTTGATGTGTATTGTGCATGTGTTTGTTTGTGTGGTTGTATGTATGTGTCGTTTGTGTAGGTGTATGTTTGTGTGTTTGCATATATATATATGTATATGTATATATATGTTTGTATGTATATGTGTTTTGTGGATATCTATGTGTGCTTACTTTTGGATATATATATGTGTATATATATGTGTTTTATATATATTTTATATATATGTATTTATATTGAAAAAGAAAAAAATGAAAAAAAAAAAAAAAAAGAAAAAAGAAATATAAAAAAAAATTTATTAAAATAAAAAAAAAAAAAAAAAAAAAAAGGAGAAAAATATTTTAAAAATAATAAAAATTAATATAAAAATATAAATTCTGATAAAATAAAAAATGAAAAATTTTATCAAAAAAAATTAAAAAAAAATTATATTAATAAAAAAAATGATTATAAAAAAAATTTATTAGAAATAAAATAAAAAAAAATTTATTAAATAAAAAAAAAAAAAAAGAAAAAAAAAATGTTAAAAAAAATATATATGTCATAAAATAAAAAGAAAAGGGAAAAAATGTTAAAAAAAAAAATAAAATTAAAAAAAAAAAAAATAAAATAAAATTAAAAAAATTAAAATTAAAAAAATTAAAAAAATTTAATTAAATAAAAAAAAATTAAATAAAATTTAATTAAATTAAATAAAAAAAAAATTAAAAAATTTATTTAAATAAAATAAAAAAAAATTTAATTAAATAAAAAAAAAAATAAAAAAAATTTAATTAAATAAAAGAAAAATAAAAAATTTTAATTAAATAACAAAAAAATAAAAAAAATTTATTTAAATAAAAAAAAAAAAATAAAATTTAATACATTGACATTTACACATATATATATATATATACCAATAACTACATACATATATACATTAACAAACACATATATAATACCTAAATACATATATACATACACTTATATGTTCATTTTTTATTATAGAAAAAATCCAAATCATCTGTTGGAAATTTATTCCAAATACTGCAAATACCCAAAAGTGATTTTGATATACCGACAAAACTTTCACCCAATAGATATATACCTTATACTAGTGGTAAATACAGAGGCAAACGGTACATTTACCTTGAAGGAGATAGTGGAACTGATAGTGGTTACACCGATCATTATAGTGATATTACTTCCTCTTCCGAAAGTGAGTATGAAGAAATGGATATTAATGATATATATGTACCAGGTACTCCTAAATATAAAACATTGATCGAAGTAGTACTAGAACCTAGTGGTAACAACACAACAGCTAGTGGTAACAACACAACAGCTAGTGGTAAAAACACACCTAGTGATACACAAAATGATATACCAAGTGGTGATACACCTAACAATAAACTTACAGATAATGAGTGGAATACATTGAAAGATGAATTTATATCTAATATGTTACAAAGTGAACAACCAAAGGATGTACCAAATGATTATAGTAGCGGAGATATTCCATTCAATACACAACCGAGTACTTTATATTTTGATAATAATCAAGAAAAACCTTTTATTACTTCTATTCATGATAGGGATTTATATACTGGAGAAGAATATAATTATAATGTTAATATGAGTACTAATAGTATGGATGATATTCCAATAAGTGGTAAAAATGATGTATACAGTGGTATAGATTTAATTAATGACACGTTAAGTGGTAACCATAATGTTGATATTTATGATGAATTGTTGAAACGAAAAGAAAATGAATTATTTGGAACAAAACATCATACAAAACATACAAATACATATAATGTCGCCAAACCTGCACGTGACGACCCCCTACACAATCAATTGAATTTGTTCCATACATGGTTAGATCGACATAGAAATATGTGCGAAAAGTGGAAAAATGATAATGAGCGGTTAGCCAAATTAAAAGAAGAGTGGGAAAATGATACATCAACTAGTGGTAACAAACATAGTGACATACCTAGTGGTAAACTAAGTGATACACCTAGTGATAACAACATACATAGTGATATTCATCCTAGTGACATACCTAGTGGTAAACTAAGTGACATACCTAGTGATAACAACATACCTAGTAGTAATAAAACGTTAAATACTGATGTTTCTATACAGATAGATATGAATAATCCCAAAACTACAAATGAGTTTACATATGTGGATAGTAACCCCAACCAAGTGGATGACACCTACGTGGATAGTAACCCTGACAATTCTTCTATGGATACTATCTTGGAGGATCTGGACAAACCATTTAATGAACCCTATTATGATGTGCAAGATGATATTTATTATGATGTACATGATCATGATACATCAACTGTGGATACTAATGCTATGGATGTTCCTAGTAAAGTACAAATTGAAATGAGTGTAAAAAATCACAAATTGGTGAAAGAGAAATATCCTATAGGAGATGTATGGGATATATAATATATATATGTATGTATATATATATATATGTTTGATTTTTTTTTTATGTGTGCATTATATTAGATTTTATATTTGTTGATGTTATATTATATTTGATTTGTGTATTATATTATATTTTATATTTGTTGATGTTATATTATATTTTATATTTGTGTATTATGTTATATTTTTTAATTGTTCATGTTATATTATATTTTTTGTTTGTGTATTTTTTTTTTTTTTTGTATTTAATTTTTAGTGTTACAAATTATATTATATATATGTACATATATATATCATAATTATATTGTATTATATATATATATTTAATATGATAACAATAATAGTTAAAATTATTTAAATTAAAAAACATAAACTATTGGAAACGCATTGAATATAATAATATATTACTATTTGTATTATTGTTATTAATACTACTATTAATAGTAATATTATTAGAAGTAGTAATTAACAGTATAACTATTAATTTTATTAGTGATAACAGTACTTTAAAAATTTAATATTTTTATTTTTTATTTTATAATTTTTACTTTTTATTATATTAAAAAAAAAAAAAAAAAAATATATATATATATAAAAATTATTATTATAATTTTTTTTTCCTAAATGTGTTTACATATAAAATAATAAAAAAAAAAAAAAAAAAAAAGAAAAATTTGAAATATATCATATAAATTTCATATATATAAAAAATAACAAAAAAAAAAAAAATATATAAATATAAATATAAACAAAAAAGGAAAACATTTTACAGAAGAAAAAATATTTAATAAACAAATTTTTTTTTTTTTTTCTTTTTGCCACTTAATATATATAAAAATATAATATAATAAATCAATGCATACGTAATATAGAAACAAATAACACTTAAAAAAAAATTAAAAAGAACAATATAAATTATGAAATATATATGAAATTATATCTCATAAATATATACATATTATCAAATAAATATATATATATATAAACAAAAAATATCTACATATTATACTAAAAAATAAAACAACATAATAAAAATTACAAAGTCCAAATAAAGAAAAAGTGTATTATTATATTAAAATAAAAAATATACATTATTCTTTTTTTTATTGTGTTTTATTTTTATTAATTTGATTTGTTTTTTGTGTTTTTATTGGTTTTTTATGTATTGTATCTATTTGTTATATTACGTGTAATTATTATATTTTGTTATATGTTGACTATTTTTTGAATTCATTGTATTAGTAGTATTTCTAATAAAAAAAAATTAAAAAAAATAATAAAATATATTATGAAATAAATATAAATAACATTATATATAATATGATAGGTTTTTTAAGGAAGATAATTCTGAATTGAAATAATATACTTATTGGTTTTAATTTTAATTATATAAATATAGATATAATATTTTGAATAATATGTTTCTTAAAATATTTATAATAATAGTAATCATAATAATCATAATCATAATAATCATAATTATAATAATCATAAGTTTTATTGTTTTTTTTTTTGATATATATTCCTTTGAAAAACATATGAGGTATTTAAAAAATATACGTTACATTATGTTTTAAAAAAATAATATATTATAATACGTATAAGTATTTTATATAAATTAAAAATTACATTGTTTATTAATTAAAAGAGTTTTAGAAAATAAATAAATAAATAAATAAAATTATAGAAAAATAAATTATATATAAAAGCGCAATACATATAAAAATATATAGTTATTTATAATGGAGAAAAAAAAAAAAAAAACACACGGTACATTCAAAGAAAAATACTACGTGTACCATACATCCTACCAACATCGAAAAATACCAAATACATCACATCTATTCTTTTAACAATTTTATATATTGGAGTTTTTTCTTCATTTTTTTTTTTCGTCTATAACGTAAAATTAAATAAATAATTACCATAACCAAAACTATAACTACAATTGCAGCAATGGAAACAATAATAGGAGTTTGGTAACCCATATATGTAGCGTTTACTTCACCCACCTTTGCTGCTTTAAGAGTTGCTGTTTCAGAAGCAGTAACTTTGGCAGTTTCAGTAGAAGCGGCAGTTTCAGCTTTTGTTACAATTTGGTTTCCAACTGATTTTATAGAATCTTGTAATAAACTTGGGTCAAAAACATTCCTTCGAGTAAAACCTAATGCATTAACAGTACGGCAAAAAGTCTCTTCACCGGCAGCAACAGTCAAACGATCAGGGGGAGAAGGAAGACAGGACCCTCGATATTTTGTAAAAATAGCTTTGAAAATAAATTGGGAATTATTATAATTTGTTACATTAATAACTGACCCCAATTCATTAACACCTATAGTTGATAAATGAAATTGTGATTCTACTTGTGCAATTACTTCAGCCACACCCTTAGCAGCACCTGCAGCCAAACCCTTAGCTGCACCTGCTTGTTCGGCAGCTGCAATAGCGGCCGTAATTTCTGTAGTTTTCCATGCATTTAGCCCAAGTTCAGCAATTCCTGCTAATACTCCTGAAGAGGGTGCAACAATACCTCCCAAATTTTGTGTACATTTCATACAATTTTTTTCCACTTTATCTGCTAACGACTTTTCGCAAACACATGTCGGAATGTCGTCACTTTGTATATCAGTTTGTAATGTGGCAAATTTGTCCATTAATTCTTTTTCCAATTTATCTTTTAATATAATTTTTTGTATTTCTTTATCGCATTTATCTTTACATTTTTGGCGTGTAGTTTTCATCCTTTCATCGTATTCTTCAAATCTTTGTTGTGTCTGTTTATTGAAATTTTCCATTATTTTTTTCAATTGTGGGTCATTGTCATAGTTGGAAGGTGAATATAATTCGCATTCGCATAATAATCTAGTGATTGGTATTTTTAATGTATGATGTGTGGTGCTGTTATGGTTCCTTTGATTATATATCTATACAAAATGGTCACATATATATGTATATTATAATTAGTTCTTTTTTATTTTATATATATATGTTATAAATATGTATGTTTTTATGTTTATATATATATGTATATTTGGACTATATATATATAAAAATTATATATACGATATCCTAATATATTTATATATAAATATATATATTATATTATAATATGATTATATTAATCCTCTTTAATATATATGTGACATGGAATTACCAATATATTTAATGGAAGAGCAAACAATAATATATTAATATAATGGATTTTCATTTTTTATTGTGATACGTATATTATTTTTTGATAAATATTATAACTAAAAAAATCACATAAAATACTTTATTTTATATTATAAATAAATTAAATAAAAATGTTTAACATAAAATATGATTATAATTTATTTAATATAATTAACAATTATTTTCCCATTATGTAAATATATTTTTTTTTTTATAGTGGATCCACATTTGCCATTTTATTTATTACAAAAAAAAAAAAACAAAAACGTAAAAAAATTAATATTAAAATAATTTATCAAAACATTCTGCATTTTTTATAATTTTTTTTAATTTTTAATTTTTAATGAAATTTAATTTTAAATCAACACAATAAATTATTATGGTTATTTTTGGTTTATTTTTTTTTTATTTTTTTCATTTTTCTCAATAATATCTAACGATATAGTAATAATACAACATATTTCTGTGTTGTAAATTATTTACAAATGTGCAAAACCAACGTTTTGGAAATTGTGTATGACATATATATAATACCAATTTATAATATATATATATGAAATACTTATGAAATAGTTATTAAAACATATAATTTCGTAACATTGTTGTTATAAAAACAATTAACAACAAATATTTTATAACATAATAAATGATATAAAATCTTCTTCAAATAATAATATATACATATATATTAATAAATAAATTTTCATATATTATGTTATTTGTTTTGTTCTAAAATTTATTGTATGTTATAAAATTCCCTCTAATTTATCTATGTTGTTACTAAGATTAATATTATTTTTTTTTTTTTATAAAAATATTACAAATAAATTAAAACGTTAATTTATCATTAAAGTAGTAAATTATATAATTATCGCAAAAAATATAAATATTTATTATTATTAAAAAAAAAACAAATAACAAAATAAGATATTATACGTACTATTACATAATACATTCTATTGTTTTATGTTATTCAAATATATTATAATCATAACGTGTATTATTATATATATATTTCTTAAAATAGAAGTTATGGTATTTTACAACTTATGATACATTAATTTTATTATTACATGTTGTAACAAAATAATTAATTACTACATATTTTAATAAATATATTATTATACAATAAACAAATAACGCGACATTATATATACTATGGAAAAACAAGGAATCATTTATTTTTATTTTATACGTAATTAGAAGCGTTAAAAAAAAATTCTTCATATTTCTTAAAAAGAATTTATTTCCTATATTGATGATGATAGTACGTATGAATACAAAAAAAAAAAAAAAAAAAAAGGATATCATATAAATATTGTTATTCCAATACAATTATTATATATGATATATTATATTGTTACTATTTTATAATAATACTTATTGTAAGATTAGATTAATTCATTATTATTATATTATAATGTGTTGATATATCCGTATATGGTGTTGAAAACATTTTTGTTGTTACTATATTAAAATATATATATATATAATAAGAAATATTTTGGTGAATTATATTAGCTTATTTTAATATACAACCATATAATATACTACTATGAATATAATTTATATGGTATGGTATATTTTTCTATTTTTTTTTCTTTTTTTTTCTATTTAATCACATACATATTATACAAATAAAACAAATTTATATATACAAATATCCAAAAACAAATTAATAAAAAAATTCAAACAAAATATATATACAAATAATCAAATGTGTCAAATTAAAACAAAATAAAAAAAAATATTTTATACAAATAATCAAATATGTCAAAACAAAATAAAACATATATATATTATACAAATAAAATAAAAATTATATATTGAATTATGTACAATGACATTTAAAAAAAATTCAAAAAAATAAATAAAATAAAAATATTACTCAATAAATTTTGAATCCAATATATTTACAAATATTATACAAAAACAAATAAACAAATTATATATATACAAATATTATTATACAAATATAGATTTTTTTTTTTTTTTTTTTTTTTTGGTATTTAATTTTTAGTGTTAGAAATTATATTATATCATATATATGTACACATATATAACATGATTGTATTGTGTTATATATTATGTTATATTTTTTAATTTTGTGGTCTCATTATATACAATCATATGTATATGTATAGTGTTATATATATTAATTATAATCACATAAGTAGTTAATATTATTTAGATTAAACATATTAAATATTATAAAAATAAATATATAATTTACACTCGTTTCACTAAAAAAAAAAAAAAATAAATAAATAAATATAAATAAAATAATTTAACGACCACATAACATTAAACAAAAAAATATATATATATATTGTTATAAAAATTGAATTATCATGGTATCCTTGTATTAAAAAATATAAAATTGACAAAACATTAAATTGAATTTAATATCAAGGAACCATATATTTATTGATTTAATAATTTTGTGTATTCGGCTTTTTTCTTCATTTTCTTTTTTCTACGATAACGTAAAACTAAATATATAATTATCATAACTAAAGCTATAATTATTATTGCAACAACAGAAGCAATAATAGCACTCTGGCAACCAGCATATGTAGATTCTGCTGCAGCAGTGCTTCTTTGTATAACTTCTTCAATAGCCTTTTCTGTAGCTTCTCCAGCAGCTTTTTTGGCATCTGTGACGATAGTTCCTACAGCTTTTTCTGTAACTTTGGTATATGAAACGGAATTACCTTGAAGCATCTCTCGAATATTCGCTACAGATTTAGATTGTTCGGTCACCCAAGTGCAAAAAGCCTGACGAGTGCCAGAGGAAACAAATATACATGACGATGGGCTGTATTGATTATTTATAGCACGAAAAATCGTTAAGGCATTAGTATAATCCGTTGTAACAAAATAGGATTGCAATCCCTGAACACCTACAGTTGATATACCCATTTCTTGTAATTTTGCAATAACAAATTCCTTACCTGCCGCAGCACCCTCAGCTTTAGCGGCAGCCATACCTGCTTCCTTAGCGACTACAACTGCCTTAGCAATAGCAGCTTTTGTCAACTCTTTTACTGCAACTGTACCAAATATTCCAACACTTCCTGCAACACTTCCTAGCCCACACCCACATATAAGACAACCTTTTTCTACTTTTTGTGCTAATGATTTTTCCCTTTTATCTTTTTCAATAATTTCTTGTATACTTTTGTCACGTTGTTCTTTACATTTTTGGCGTTTTTCTTTCATACGTTCTTCGTATTCTTCAAAACGTTGCGACGCTTGTCGATCGAAATTTTCCTTCACTGATTTGATTTCCTCATCATTATTATAATTTGTCGATTGTGTGTCACATTCACATAATGATCTATTGGTTTGTGTATGATGTGATGTGATGGATGGTTTGTTTTTACTATACACCTATAAAAAATATATCATATATATGTATGTTATAATTAGTTGGAGTATATTATTTTACATATATTTGTTATAAATTTATATATGATATATTTAAATAAATTATTAAATACTATATATATTTATATTTATAAATATTTGATTCGTACATGATATGATGTTACTAATATATTTAATGGAAAGAAAAATAATAATATTTTAGAGCAGTGCAGTTTCATATTTAATGTGATACTACTATTATTTTATGATTAAAATTATAACTAAAGAAATTCATATATAATAATATATTTTATTGTTACATAAGAATTACATATGTTTAAACTAATATATAATTATAGGCTTATACTATAATGCACAATTATTTTTCCCATTATATAAAAATATATTCATTTACTGCAACCATATTTGTTCCTTTTATTCAGAACAAAAAAAAATAAATAAATAATAATAAATAGGAAGAAAAGAATATATAATATAATAAAATATTTCCATATTTTTTATAAATTATCATTTTAATTTCTAATAAAATCTAATTTTATTACATACGATAAATTATAATATTAATTTTATTTTAATATATGTGTATAACGAGTAAATCTATAGTTACAAACAACTTGTTCTTTTTTGTGTTGTAAATTATATACAAATGTTTAGAGAAATAATTGTTAAAGGTGTACAATACGTATGTAAGAACATATTTCTATATATATATATTAAATACATATTCCAACATAAAATTGGTAGTATTTCAATTATATAAAACAATTTACAATAAAAATTGTGTATCACAATAAAAGAAACAAGTTTTTTTCAAACTAATAGTAATTGTATTTTTTTTTTTTTTTTTTTTTTCGATACCCTTTTGTTCTCGATCTTATATATACGTTGTACTACAGGATATGTCATATATTATATAATATATTATATATTACATTATGTAAATAAATAAGAATAAAAAATATTATATTTATAATGTATTATTTTTAATATAATGAAAAATATATATATATCTATACATATATATATATTTTTTTTATGTAGATATATGATAGATAATATGGATAGAGAGAAACAGAAGAACATATTTGCCTCTTTTGTTATCTCTAAAATATATATATAATTAATTAAAATAAGGCGAAAAAAAAAAAATATATTAAGGTTTATAATTAAATATATAAACATGTTGTATTCTTTTATATGTTTGTATTTTCGTATTTTTTTTTTTTCTCATTTATAATTTTACAAAATATATAAAACATAAAAAAATAAAAATAATATATGTAATTAAATATATAAATAAAGGAATACATGAAATATAATATTTTTCATAAAATGTAATTGTTGTTTTTTTTTTTGTTAGAATATTTAAATTTATTATAAAAATATTAATATATATTTTTTTTAAAAATATATATATAAAACTAATAATTATTATTATATACATATTAAATATTATTTATTAATATATATTATATATATATTATAATATTACTACTATTATAATTAATATATATATACAAATATATATATAATACTTATATATATATATTCCAACACAATACTATTATTATTATTCTACGATATCACAATACTCCCATAACATACGCAATACGCCACCACCACTCCCCACACGAACCATGCAAGCTCCAAAATATATGTATGACATCATGTAGTCCGGAGAATACAAAAATGGCGCCCAAGACGCGTGCGTCTGACTATAAGGATGCCCAGGATGCTAAGCATCTTTTGGATATGATTGGAGAAGTTGTACAAAAACAAGCTTATAGTGAAGCTCTAACGCGTGGTAGGAGTGCGTTGCAAGGACGTTTGTCAGATGCAAGATTTCTACATGGTACATCGTGGGAACAAGCAAACCAAAATGTATGTAGTCTAAAACATACACATGATACTAATGTTAGGTGGGGTGTCATTCATCCGTGTGATAACAGATTAGGGAATCTTTATTCCGAAGAAAGTGCAAGCCAATGTTCTACCAGCAGAATTAGTGGCAACAACTCTGATTCTGGATCCTGCGCTCCATACAGAAAATTACAATTATGTGATTATAATTTAGAAAAAATAACTGACGCCAATGTAACGAATACTCATAATTTATTGGTAGATGTGTTACTTGCAGCAAAACATGAAGGAGACTCCTTATCTAAATATATGAAAGAAAATCCTAAAATTATTCCAAAATCTAATGTATGTACCGTTTTAGCACGAAGTTTTGCAGATATTGGAGACATTATAAGAGGAAAAGATCTTTATGTTGGTAATAGAAAAGAAAAAGAAAAAGAGAAATTACAAAAGAATTTGAAAAATATTTTCGCGAAAATACATAGTGGATTGACGAAGAAAGGCGCAGAAGCACGCTACAAAGATAATGACGAAAATTATTATCAATTACGAGAAGATTGGTGGGAAGCTAATAGAGCAAAAGTATGGGAAGCCATGACATGTAGCGTAGAAGATGCTTATTATTTTCGACAAACATGTGGTGGAGAAAAAACTGCGAGTACTAACAAATGTAGATGTGTAAATACCGATCCCCCAACCTATTTCGATTATGTGCCGCAGTATCTTCGGTGGTTCGAGGAATGGGCAGAAGAGTTTTGTAGAATAAAAGAACTAAAATTAGAAAATGTAAAAACACGTTGTCGTGGAGAAAAAGATGGTGAAAAATATTGTAGTCGTAATGGATACGATTGTACGGGAACTATTATAAAACGGAATATATTTCGTCCGGATCCTGAATGTACTAACTGTTTGTTTGAATGTAATCATTATCAAGATTGGATAGATAATAAAAAAAAAGAATTTGAAAAACAAAAAAAGAAATGCGAAAAAGAAATATATAACACTTCTACAACAAACAAAAGAACAAATAATAATGTTAATGTTATGTACTATGATGATTTCTACAAAGAACTTCAAGGAAGATATAGAACAATCAATGAACTTTTAAATTCATTAAATGAAGAAACCAAATGTAAAAGTACAGAAAACACAGATAAAGAAAGTAAAATTGATTTTAATGATAGTGAAAAAACTTTTTCTGCTTCCAAATATTGTAAGCCATGCCCTGACTGTGGAGTCGTAAAGCAAGATGATGGAAATTTTAAAGTAAGAGAGGAAACTGATGCTGAATGTCAGGTTAAAAATGACGCTACTCCACTAGATGGCGTCAAACCCACTGATATTGAGGTCCTTTATAGTGGTGTGGAACGTAAACATATTTCAGAAAAATTAAGCGAATTTTGTAGCAAACCGGATGATCAATATGGTATTAAAAATGAAAAATGGGAATGTTATTATAAAAGTAGTGTAGATAATAAATGTATAATGCAAACGAATAATCAAAAGGTTGAAAGTCATTCAAAAATTATGAAATTCTATGAATTTTTTATATTTTGGGTTACGTATATGTTAAACGATTGTATAGATTGGAAAAAAAAAATTACAAAATGTATTAATAATGGTACGAAATGGAGATGTAAAAATAAATGTAAGAATAATTGTAAATGTTTTGAAAAATGGGTCAAAAAAAAACAAGTTGAATGGAACACGATGAAAGAACAGTACGAAAAACAACCAGATCTTGTAAATAACCGTCATTTTACAACTCTTGAATGGTTTCTGGAAGGTCAATTTTTAAAAACTATTGAGAAGGCCTATGGAAATGAAGATGCTATAGAAAAAATTCAGGAATTTTTACAAAAGAAGAGTAAACAAGAGGATGATGAAATAAAGGATAAAAGAGACATAATCGATATCTTACTTGAACACGAATTAGACGAAGCACAAGAATGCAAAGACAATAATCGAGAAGAAAAAAATTGCTCCAAAGAGCCTCACGATGATCTTGATGACGAAGATGATTTGTACGAAGATGAAACGCACTATAATCCGTGTAGCGCCCAACCTGGTGGTAGATACACTGTGCGTGTGAAGGACATAGCGAAACAAATGCATCGAAGGGCAAAAACACAAATGAGAAATAATAGTGTTGTTGATGATGATAACAAGTTGGAAGGCGATATATTTAAGGTGACATTTAGAAATGGTGGTAAGGGAAGTGAATTGCAGGGTGAAAACATATGTAACATTAATACTACTCATTCCAATGATAGTCGTGGATCTAAAGGTGAACCGTGTAAAGGCAAAGATGGTTCAGGTGAGCGCATGAAAATAGGAACGGAATGGTCATATATTAAAGAGAAAGAAATTTCATACAAAGACTTCTATTTACCACCCCGACGACAACATATGTGTACCTCAAATTTAGAAAATTTAGATGTTGAGAGTGTCACTAAAGAGGATAAGGCTAGCCACTCATTATTGGGTGATGTTCAACTGGCAGCAAAATATGAAGCAGAAAACATAAAGAAACTGTATGTAGAAAATAACGACCGAAAAGACCAGGAGGCTATATGTCGTGCTGTACGTTACAGTTTTGCAGATATCGGAGACATTATACGAGGAAGAGACATGTGGGAACATAAGGATCAGACAACTCTACAAAATCATTTAAAAAGTGTATTTAAAAACATTAAAGAAAAACTTCCTGGTATCCAAGGCAAATATGCCGATGATGAACGCAACATACCCGCATATAAATTATTGAGAGAAGACTGGTGGGAAGCTAATAGACGTCAAGTATGGAAAGCAATGACGTGTGAAAACAACGGTATTAAGTGTGATGCCCATAATGCTAAGCACCCACCCCCAGACGATTATATTCCTCAACGATTACGTTGGATGACTGAATGGTCCGAATGGTATTGTAAAATGCAGTCACAGGAGTATGAGAAGTTGAAGGAGGGATGTAAAAAGTGTATGGAGAATAAGGGTAAAAATTGTATTAAAGACACTCCAGAATGTAACGATTGCAAGCAAGCATGTGAAGAATATAATAAGAAAATAAAAGAATGGGAAAAACAATGGCACAAGATTCAAGTACAATACCTAATGTTATATTATGAAGCAAACACTACTGCTCGATATGGTATTCATGCCTATGCTTATGCTGTAGGTGAAAAAGACAAACCTGTGGTAGCTTTCTTACAAAAATTACAAGAAGCAAATAAAAGCAGTGCTTCCAAACGTTCAAAACGCTCAACCGATGGTACTACTACCGACACCCTTACCCCAACTACCCCCTACAGCACAGCCGAAGGATATGTACATCAAGAAGCTACAATGAATTGTGATACACAAACCCAATTTTGTGAAAAAAAACATGGTGGTACCACACCTACTGGTACAAATGACACCGACGCACCTTACACCTTTAAACAACCTCCACCAGAGTATAAGGACGCATGTGAGTGTGATGGTAAGTCACCACAAGCGCCAAAGAAGGAAGAAGAAAAAAAAGATGCGTGTACAATAGTTAATTCACTTTTGCAAAATAAGAAAGCAACAGATCCTATAGATGGGTGTAATCAGAAAAGTGACGCAAATTGGGATTGTGATCCAAGTACGTTTGTGAATGATAATAATAATGGAGCATGTATGCCTCCTAGAAGAATAAAATTATGCATATACTATTTAGAAAATCACACTCAAAAAGGAAATATAAAAAAAGAATTTCAATTAAGAGAAGCATTTATCAAATGTGCCGGAGCAGAAATTTTTTTGTTATGGCAAAAATACAAAACAGATAACAACAGTGATACGAAACTCCAAACCCAATTAGAAAGTGGACAAATTCCTGAAGAGTTTAAACGTCAAATGTTCTATACATTTGGAGATTTTAGAGATTTATGTTTGGGAAACGATATAGGTAAAGCTGATAATACTAAAGATATATCAACTACGGTTAATCGTATTTTAAGTGTCACAAATGGTGAAACACAAACTACAGCTGAAAATTGGTGGGAAAAAAACGCAGAATCTATTTGGCAAGGAATGTTATGTGGTCTATCACATGCCGTTAGTGCTAGAGACAAAGAGACAGTACAAAAAACACTTACCAACAACCCCTCCTACAAATACGACCTCGTCAAATTCAGTGGTAGCGACAATCCCCCCACGTTGGAGAAATTCGCACAAACCCCCCAGTTTTTACGATGGTTTATTGAATGGAGTGATGAATTTTGTCGTGAGCGTAAGGAGAAGTTGGATAAATTGCTGAAGGAATGTAAGGAATATGAGTGTAATGAGGAAAATATGGATGAGAAAAAAAAAAAATGTGAGGATGCTTGTAAAGTATATGAAGAATGGCTTCAAGGTTGGAAAGACCAATATAAAAAACAAAGCAAAAAATTTACAACAGATAAAGAAAAAAAGGAATATAAAGATGATCCCGACTTAGACGGCGCAACATATGCCTATCAATATTTGAGCAAAAAATTAAAACCAATTTGTCAAAATGGAACTACTACTGACAAATGTGATTATAACTGTATGGAAAATGCGTCGAGACAACCACAAACATCTGCTTGCAGCCAAGAACAACAACAACAAGGAAACACATCATCTACACAAAACCATTTTCCTGAAGCGTTCGATTGTCCGCCTAAAGAAATTGGTGACAGGTGCAATTGTCCTAAACTTCCGGAACCTAAATATTGTGTAGACAAAACCGCATATGATATAAGAAAAGATGCAGAGAAAAATATAAAAGATATTTATAGTAGCATTAAAGGAAATGGGGAAATTTATAAGGGTAAATGTAACCCCACAGAAACGAAAATAGATGAGAATGGGATAAACACGTGTGAATTCAAAAAAAGATATCCTAATGCAAATAATTTATTGGACACATCTTGTGATAATAAAGGAAATGAGCGTTTTAAAATAGGACAAAAGTGGAATTACAAATATATATATAAAATAGGAAAGAATTTATATATACCTCCAAGAAGACAACATATGTGCATCAATCATTTGAAGCAAATAATTAAATATACTGATACGGATAGTACTACTTTACTGAAAAAGGTTCAAGAAGTAGCAAAAAAGGAAGGAGATGATATAATAAAGAAACTATTACCAAAATATCCTTGTAATGAGGATGTAATTTGTAAAGCTATGAAGTACAGTTTTGCTGATTTAGGTGATATTATTAGAGGAAGGGATATATATATAGGTAATAATAACCAAATAGAAAATAAATTGCAACAAGTATTTAAAAATATATATGATTCAAATAAACACAAACTTTCAAATTATAATGATAATGGCGATAGCAAATATACTAAATTAAGGGAAGCATGGTGGGATGCTAATCGAAAAGATATTTGGAAAGCGATGACTTGTGCTGCACCGGAAGAAGCAAAAATTTATATTACCAAAGAAGGTGGATATATATCTCCTTTAACCTCGACCAAAAACCATTGTGGGCATAAGGATGATCCTCCTGATTATGATTATATTCCTCAACCTTTACGCTGGATAAGTGAATGGGGCGAACAGTTTTGTTTATACCAAAAACATTTATTGGAATCGATGAAAATTTGTGAGAATTGCAAGAAAAACAGTGGAGAATGTAAACAAAGTGTTCATGGAGCATGCATGGACTGTAAAAAAAAATGTGAAGAATACAAGAAATTTATAGAAATTTGGAAAAAACAGTTTGAAACACAAAACGAAGCATATAAAGAAATATATAAAAAAGCTACATCTAACGGAAGATATTTTAATGGTATTGATGAAAATACTAAAAAATTTGTAAAAAAACTTAAGGATACCTGCAAAACGGGGGACTTAGCTAGTGCAGATAAATATCTTGAAAATGGAAGTGTTTGTCGAAGATTTAAATTTGTTAAAACTGATACTCATATTAAAAATTACGCTTTTCACAACACACCACTTAGTTACAAAGAACATTGTGAATGTGCTAAAAATTTTGATCCATTGGATGAATGTCCTGTTGACAAGGACGAATGCAAAAAATATGGTAGATATTCTTGTAGGAAAAATCACTATAACAAAAATCCGATAGAATGGACAAATCATTTCGTAAAAAAAAGTATAAGGAACTATGAAGCTGTGATGGTGCCTCCTAGAAGAAGACAGTTATGTTTGATAGGTAATAGAAGATTTGTTGGTAGAGTCAAAGATGAAAAAATGTTCAAGGAATATCTTCTTCGTGATGCATCCAGTGAAGCAAAAATGCTGAGTCAATACTATAACTTTGATAATGAAAAAGCATTACAAGCTATAAAATACAGTTTTGCAGACATAGGAAATATTATCAAAGGTGACGATATGTTAGACGATGGAATATCCGAAAAAATAGAAAATATTTTTGAACATAAAATTAACAAACGAACTCATTCATCATCATTATCATCATCATCGTCATCAGGACCAAATATCACACCTTCAACTTGGTGGGAAAAAAATAAAGAAAAAATATGGTATGTTATGATGTGTTATTACACTGGAGAACATAAAACAGCTACTAGTTGTCCATCACACAATGATATTGATAACGAAGATCAATTTCTTAGATGGATGACTGAATGGGCCGAATATTTCTGTAAAGAAAAAAAAAAAGAAGTAGAAGAATTAATTGAGAAATGCAAGACAGAGATTACAACAAAAACATATCCCACCTCTAATCAGAATAAACAGAGTTCATGTTACAAAGTGTTAGAAAAATATAATCATTGGCTGTATAATAGAAAGCTCGAATGGAATGATATATCGAAAAAATATCAAACATATTATAATGAAAATTCTAAATCAACACAATTGAAACGAAGTGCTCAAGAATATGTTGATCAGAGGTGTAAGGAATGTACATGTAATTTTGATGAAATAATAGAAAAATACGATAAAAGTGGGAATGGAATTTCAATAGTTCATAGTTTATTAAAAGATCTTAATCCAGGAAGAACATGCGGTCCAGATACATCTCATAAAAGTGACACAAAACCACCCTTACCCCCACCTCTGCCTCCAGCAGTAGATCCCCCTCAAGCGGAGGAACCGTTCAATCGTGACATTCTGGAAAAAACCATTCCTTTTGGAGTGGCGTTGGCATTAGGATCCATTGCTTTTTTATTTTTGAAGGTAATATATATAGTGGTATATATGTATATATATATGTATTTCTGTATATGTATGTTTGAGCGTTTGGATATATATATATATATGGACGTATATGTGTTTCTGTATATGTATGTATTTTATATATATTTCATATATATTTATGTATTTATATTGAAAATGAAAAAAATGAAAAAAAAAAATATATATCATCAAATAAAAAAAAATGAAAGAAATTTTTAAAATAATGAAAATTAAAATTAAAATTAAAATATAAATTTTGATAAAATAAAAAATGAAAAATTTTATCAAAAAAAATTAAAAAAAAATTATATTAATAAAAATAATGATTATAAAAAAAAATTATTAGAAATAAAATAAAAAAAAATTAAAAGAATGTTAAAAAAAAAATATATATATAATAAAAAAAATAAAAATTAAAAAATAAAAAAATTAAAAAAAAAAAATAAAAAAAAAAAATTAAAAAAAAAAAATAAAAAAAAAAAATTAAAAAAAATAAAATAAAAAAATTAAAAAAAAAAAAAAAAAAAAAATATTTTATTCATACACATACATATACACATATAACATATATATATATATATATATATTATATACATAATGAAACTTACATATACATACACATATACATACATACATACTTCTTTTATTATTTTAGAAAAAAACACAAACTCCCGTGGACCTATTCAGTGTTATTAATATACCCAAAAGTGATTATGATATACCTACATTGAAATCCAAAAATAGGTACATACCATATAAAAGTGCTCAATATAAAGGCAAAACATACATTTATATGGAAGGAGATTCAGACGAAGATAAATATGCATTTATGTCTGATACTACTGATGTAACTTCCTCAGAAAGTGAATATGAAGAATTAGATATTAATGATATATATGTTCCTGGTAGTCCTAAATATAAAACTTTGATCGAAGTGGTATTGGAACCATCAAAAAGGGATACACAAAATGATATACCTAATGATATACAAAATGATATACAAAGTGATGGTATACCTAGTAGTAAAATTACAGATAATGAGTGGAATACATTGAAAGATGAATTTATATCACAATATCTACAAAGTGAACAACCAAATGATTATAAAAATGGAAATATTCCATTGAATACACAACCGAATACTTTATATTTTGATAAACCTGAAGAAAAACCTTTTATTACTTCTATTCATGATAGAAATTTATATAGTGGAGAAGAATATAGTTATAATGTTAATATGGTTAATAGTATGGATGATATTCCAATTAATCGTGATAATAATGTTTATAGTGGTATAGATTTAATTAATGACGCACTAAATGGTGATTATGACATTTACGATGAATTGTTGAAACGAAAAGAAAACGAATTATTTGGAAAAAATTATAAGAAAAATACATCAAACAATAGTGTAGCTAAATTAACAAATAGTGATCCAATTATGAACCAATTAGATTTGTTACATAAATGGTTAGATAGACATAGAGATATGTGCGAAAAGTGGAAAAATAATCACGAACGATTAGCCAAATTGAAAGAAGAGTGGGAAAATGAGACACATAGTGGTAACACTCACCCTAGTGATAGTAACAAAACGTTGAATACCGATGTTTCTATACAAATACATATGGATAATCCTAAACCTATAAATCAATTTACTAATATGGATACTATCTTGGAAGATCTGGAAAAATATAATGAACCTTATTATGATGTACAAGATGATATTTATTATGATGTAAATGATCATGATGCATCAACTGTGGATAGTAATAATATGGATGTTCCTAGTAAAGTACAAATTGAAATGGATGTAAATACGAAATTGGTGAAAGAGAAATATCCTATAGCAGATGTATGGGATATATAATATATACGTATGAATGTATATTTGTTTGATTTTTTTTTTTTTATGTGTGCATTATATTATATTTTTTATTTGTTGATGTTATATTATATTTGATTTGTGTATTATATTATATTTTATATTTGTGTATTATGTTATATTTTTTAATTGTTCATGTTATATTATATTTTTTGTTTGTGTATTTTTTTTTTTTTTTGTATTTAATTTTTAGTGTTACAAATTATATTATATATATGTACATATATATATCATAATTATATTGTATTATATATATATATTTAATATGATAACAATAATAGTTAAAATTATTTAAATTAAAAAACATAAACTATTGGAAACGCATTGAATATAATAATATATTACTATTTGTATTATTGTTATTAATACTACTATTAATAGTAATATTATTAGAAGTAGTAATTAACAGTATAACTATTAATTTTATTAGTGATAACAGTACTTTAAAAATTTAATATTTTTATTTTTTATTTTATAATTTTTACTTTTTATTATATTAAAAAAAAAAAAAAAAAAAATATATATATATATAAAAATTATTATTATAATTTTTTTTTCCTAAATGTGTTTACATATAAAATAATAAAAAAAAAAAAAAAAAAAAGGAAAAATTTGAAATATATCATATAAATTTCATATATATAAAAAATACCAAAAAAAAAAAAAAAAAAAAAATTTTTAAATATATCATACAACTTTCATATATATAAAAAATAACAAAAAAAAAAAAAAAAAAAAAAAAATATATAAATATAAATATAAACAAAAATGGAAAACATTTTACAGAAGAAAAAATATTTAATAAACAAATTTTTTTTTTTTTTTTCTTTTTTTGCCACTTAATATATATAAAAATATAATGATAATAAATCAATGCATACCGTAATATAGAAACAAATAACACTTAAAAAAAAATTAAAAAGAACAATATAAATTATGAAATATATATGAAATTATATCTCATAAATATATACATATTATCAAATAAATATATATATATATATAAAAACAAAAAATATCTACATATTATACTAAATAAAACAACATAATAAAAATTACAAAGGCAAAATAAAGAAAAAGTGTATTATTATATTAAAATAAAAAATATACATTATTCTTTTTTTTATTGTGTTCTATTTTTATTAATTTGATTTGTTTTTTGTGTTTTTATTGGTTTTTTATGTATTGTATCTATTTGTTATATTACGTATAATTATTATATTTTGTTATATGTTGACTATTTTTTGAATTCATTGTATTAGTAGTATTTCTAATAAAAAATAATTAAAATAATAAAATATATTATGAAATAAATATAAATAACATAATATATAATATGATAGGTTTTTTAAGGATGATAATTCTGAATTGAAATAATATACTTATTGGTTTTAATTTAAATTATATAAATATAGATATAATATTTTGAATAATATGTTTCTTAAAATATTTATAATAATAGTAATCATAATAATCATAATCATAATAATCATAATTATAATAATAAGTTTTATTGTTTTTTTTGATATATATTCCTTTGAAAAACATATGAGGTATTTAAAAAATATACGTTACATTATGTTTTAAAAAAATAATATATTATAATACGTATAAGTATTTTATATAAATTAAAAATTACATTGTTTATTAATTAAAAGAGTTTTAAAAAAAAAAATAAATAAATAAATAAAATTATAGAAAAATAAATTATATAAAAAAGCGCAATACATATAAAAATATATAGTTATTTATAATGGAAAAAAAAAAAAAAAACACACGGTACATTCAAACGAAAACACTACGTGTACCAAATGTCCTGCCAACATCAATATAACACATAATATCTATTCTTCTAATAATTTTATATATTGCAGTTTTTTCTTCATTTTTTTTTTTCGTCTATAACGTAAAATCAAATATATGATTACCATAATTAAAACTATAATTAATATTGCTATAATAGAAGCATTTATAGAAGTAATGGAACTGTTAAATCCAGCTTCTATCAAAGCGGTCTGTTTTTCTGTAATTTCAGCAGTAACCGTAGTACTTTTAGCCTCAGCAGCTGCTTTAGCAGATCTTGTAGCTTTATCAACAGCTTCTCTCACTTTTGTTGGTATAGCGCTAGATGGTGGAGAACCAATTGGTTTACCTCTTGTATTAAATAGACCGAATTTAATATTAAAACTATTGCATGCAGCAGGAGGACCTCTATTGTTCAAACCCATACAGGTCGTAGTATATTTCCCATAAATAATATCAGAAATCTTCCCAGCATTAGTATAAGGTATCGTTTTACCAATGGATTCCGATATTCTAGGAATTAATTCCTCTACACCCAATCCTTTTAGATAATAAATAACTACGTCCACACCCTTCGCTTCACCCGCAATTTTACCGGCCGCAGCACCCTTAGCTATAGCCGCTTCCTTAGCCGCTATAATTGCTGCATCTTTCCACGCATTTACAGCAACTGCACCAATTCCTCCTAATACTCCTGAAGACAGTGTAACACCACCTCCCACATTTACTCCACAATTAAGACAAAATTTTTCTGTTTTATCTGCTAATGATTTTTCACAAATACATGTGGGAATATCCTCAGTGGTTATCTTTGTTTCCAATGTGGTTAGCTGTTGTGCCATTTGTTTTTCCATTTTATCTTTCAAAACAATTTTTTGTATTTCTTTATCGCATTTATCTTTACATTTTTGGCGTGTAGTTTTCATCCTTTCATCATATTCTTTAAATCGATCAGATGTTTGTCGATTGTAATTTTCCATCACAGCTTTCATTTGTGGGTCATTATCATAAATGGATGTATATATGTCGCACTCGCATAATGATCTGGTGGTTTGTGTATGATTTGGTGTGGTGTGTGGTTCATTTTTATTATGTTCCTATAAAGAATTCAATATATATATGTATGTTATAATTAGTTGTTTATGCTTATATGTATTTGTTATATATATGTATATTTTGACTATATATATATTATATATGGATATATAGATATAATAATTATATGTGTGTTATCGTAATATATATATTATAATTATATTAATCATTATTTAATACTTATGTCACATGGAATTACCAATATATTTAATGGAAGAGCAAACAATAATATATTAATATAATGGACTTTCATTTTTTTTAATTGTGATACGTATATTATTTAATGATAAAATTTATAACTAAACAAATCACATAAAATATTTTCTTTTATTTTATAAATAAATTAAATATGTTTAACCTAATATATTATTATAATTTATTTAATATAATTAACAATTATTTTCCCATTATGTAAATATATTTTTTTTTTTAGTGGAACCATATCTGCACTTTTATTTATTACAAAAACAAAAAAAAAGAAAAATAATATTAAAACATATAACAAAACTTTTACATTTTTTACAATTTTTTTTCTTTTTTTTTTTAATTTTTAATGAAATTTAATTTTATATCACACAATAAATTATAATGACAATTTTTTTTTTTCTCATAATTTTCATAAAACGTTACCATATAGTATTATTACAACATATTCTTGTTTTGTAAATTATTTACAAATGTGTAAAACCATAGTTTTTCAAATTGTATATGACATATATATATATATATATATATATATATATATATATATAATACCATTTTAAAACATATATATGAAGTATATATGAAATAGTTATTCAAACATATATGTTCGTAATTTTTCTGTTATAAAAACAATTAACAACAAATATTGTTTGTCATAATAAATGATATAATATATTTTAAACTAATAATATATATATATTTTTTAATTAATTTGGTATATTATATTTCTTATGATTTTATTTTGTTCTAAATATTGTTGTATGTTACACGTTTCTCTCTAATTTATCTACATTATTACTAAAATTAATATTATTGTTATTTTCATTTTATAGAAATATATTTAAGAGCATTTAAAATTTTTATTCATTATTAAACTAATAAAACATATTATTATGATAAAAAATATATATTTATATTTATTATTATTATTAAGTAACAACAAAAACAAAAAAAAGAAGTTACCAATATGAGAAATTATACATATAATAAAATAGTACATTATATAGTTTTATATAGTGTTGTATGTTATACTAATATATTATATTTAAAAATTACTGATTCAAATATTCTGAAACATATTATATATATATTATATTAAATATTAATATGGTACATATACTATTTCATTATTTATTCATATATTAATTATATGAGTATTAGTTTAAGCATCTAATCAAAAACATAAATTTCAATAATTACATTAATTTTTATGATAATAATATATATGTAAGATGTAACAAGATATTACATATAGTAATTAATATAAGGAATAATATAATTTAATATTATTTATAATTAGTAATTATAAATGAAAAACATAATATTTATATAAAATGTTTTCAATACTATATAATGATAATTACAAGTATAAATATCAAAAAAAAATAAAAATAATTTTATAATAATTTTAAAAGTAAATAATTTTTAATCTATATATGATTCATTATATATATATATATATATAAATGAATGAATTTAAATATATTCCAATAAGTTATAAGATAGTTTGTCCCACATTTATAATAATAATATAAAAAACATAGTTTTTACATATTTATATACTTTCCATATATTTTATGCATTGCATTTATTAGATATATTTATATGTACTACATCATTTAAATTATTTGTAATACTTATATTTTATTGATTTATATATACACATATAAATCATCACCTAAATTAGTTTCATTTCCTTATATTTTTCACGATATTTATTTTCTATATCATCAACAATTGTACGAATTTTCCATCTGATCGTCACCTATTATACTAGTGGCTACCACATTATTATTATTTGTTTCATCAATATATGTATCCATAGATATATTTGTGCGCAATCCATTATTTTGTTCCGTGGTAATATAACTGGGTATAATATTTGTTGATCCAAGTAGTTGGAGGGGGGTTTCCTGTGAGGGATGATCATATATATTATTTGTACTAATAATATTATATGTTTCATCATTAATTTTATGAATATCATCCAGAGTTGATGGTTGTATATCCAATAGATATTCCTTACGTTCCATATTCCACACTTCATTCAATTTATATAACATATCCTCTTTGGTTTTCCACTGTTCGCAAATATCTCTATGTTTGTCTATCCATTTATGATATAAATCTAGTTGGTTAATTATCGGGTCACTAGGTGTTTGTTTAGAAACACTGTTAAAGGTTGTATATTTTGTATGATATGTTCCAAATAATTCGTTTTCTTTTCGTTTCAGCATCTCATCATATATATCAATATATTGGTTACCATTTAATGAATCATTAATTAAATCGGTACCAGTATACATATTATTTGAGCAGTATTTTGGATCGTCCATGTTATTAGTAATCCTATTAATATTTTCAGGAACATTCCAATCAATATTATAAGTAACTTCTTCATGACTACTATCAAGAAATCTATCCTGGATTTGAGTAATAAAAGGTTTTTCATCCATACTATCATGTAAAATAAAATCCTTTTGTATGTTTTGTAAATATTGTTCAATAAAATCCTGTTTCAATTGGTTCCATTCATCATCCGTAAGTTTATTGGTGAATGTGTCACCACTTGATGTATTAAATGTATCCCTTTTGGAAGGTTCTAGTACTAATTCAATGAACGTTTTATATTTGGGAAAACTTGGTACATATATATCATTGATATCCACTTCTTCATACTCACTTTCGGAGGAAGTTATATCAGAGGAAGATAAGTCCCAAATATATTTATCGTCATCTCCACTAGTATCTCCTTCCATATAAATATATGTTTTGCCTTTATATCGATCACTTGCATAGGGGATATATCTATTGGATGATTTGGGGGTGGGTATTCCATAATCGCCTTTAGGTATATCAAGTACACGTAAAAGGTCCACAGGTGTTTTGGGTTTTTTCTAGAATAAAAAATTGAATATATATATGTATGTAAGTATTTATATGTGTATGTATTTAGGTAGGTATGTATGTATGTGAATGTATATGTTGGGGTATATATATATATATGTATGTATGGGTATGTATATATATATATTTGTATGGGTATGTATATATATATATTTGTATGGGTATGTATGTATGTATATATAAATAAATTTTGTGCATATATATGCATGTAATTTTTTTTTTTTTTTTTTAAACATAATTTTTTTTTTATACTTTTTTTTTTTTTTAAATTTCAATTTCTCATTTTATAAATATTTTTTCTTTTTTTTTTTTATTTAAATTTCCATTTAATTCTCATTATATAAAATTTTTTTAAATTTTTTTTGTAAATAAATTTTTATAATTTTTTTTGTAAATAAATTTTTATAATTTTTTTTGTAAATAAATTCTTTTAATTTTTTTGTTAAATATTTTTTTTTATTTTTTATTTAATGAAATTTTTTTTTTTTTTTTTTTTATAAAATTTCCATTTCTTATTTTATAAAAATTTATATGTTAATTTTTTTTTTATTTATTTTTAATTTTAATTAGTTTTTTAATAAATTGTTTTTTTTTCTTTGATGATATTTCTCATTTTTTATTTTATAAAAATTTTTATTTTCATTTTTTCTATTTTTATTATTCTAAAATCACTCTCTTTTTTTTTTTAATAGATATATTCCTATATTACTTTTTCCTTTTTTCTTTTTCAATATAAATACATATTTTAAATACATATATAACATATACACATAACATACATACATACATACATACATACATATACAACACATATATATATATATATATATATATTACCTTCATGAATAAAAAAGCAATTGATCCTAACGCCAACGCAATACCAAAAGGAATGGTTTTTTGCAGAATGTCACTGGTATTATTACTAGCTGGGGGGGGAGGTTTGCACATACAATTATTTTTAACTTCTGTGTCATCCAGAGTTTCATAAGGATTTTTCCATCTTGTTTCATCCTTAAAATATTCAGAGAGACAACTACATTCACCATTACATTTATCTTTGAAATATTCTGGGGATTCTTTTTTTTCTGCTTTGGTTTCTTTATAATTCATATCGTATTGACTATTTAGTGACTGATACTCCTTTTTTTTTATTAAAATAAAATTACTATAATTTTTACATGCTTCAGTGCATTCTTTTTTATCAACAGATCCATTAGATGTATTGCATTTCGCAGAATTGCATGCAGTGACCATATTTTCATACAATTCATTTCTTTTTGTACAGAAATTTTCAGTCCATTCTTGAAACCATCGAAGAAATTGATGTTCGTCATCATTATTAGGTATATCAAGCATTTTTCTATCATTTTCTGAAATATTTCCGTAGGCATGTTTGTATCCACATAACATAGATTCCCATATGTGATATTTATTCATGTCCCACCATTTTTTACGTTTTTCATTTTGTCCGACTCCATCTCCCAAAATTTTACCTATCTTATCAGACGAATTGTTTTCCATCATATCATCGCCTTTGATAATACTTCCTATATCGGCAAAACTATATTTCATTGCATGAACAACTTTCGTTTTAGCCTCACCATATACTTTTTTTAACCTTTCAACTTCAGAAATTGCCGACGAATAAATGAAATCTTTAAACAATTTAGGATCTCTTTTATATTTACATATATCTGATTCATCAATTTTTAGAAACAAATTTTTTCTTCGTGGAGGTAATAGCACACCTTTATTAATGTCCGAAGAATTTTTAACCAAATCAGTCCAAGTATCATCATTATTTTTTTTCATATTAACGTTTATATTTTTATATTTATTACAAATATAATCATTACCTTTATCATACTCATGATGTTTTAGACGGTAAATAACATCTTCAAGTTCAGCTGGAATATCAACTTGTTCTTTTATTTGCTTAAATGCTTCATTTCCGATGTTTGTATATTTAGTTATTTCTTGCATATCATTAAATCCACACGGACATTTAGAACAATGTTTCTTCAAATATTCATTAGCATTCGGTTCATTAGCATCCGGTTCCTTTATATTTTTAAATGTATTTTTAAATTCATCCATACCCTTATATTTTTTATAACCTTCGGATATAGCTTCCCACTGAATAGACCTTTTCCTGCTCCATTCTTGATATTTTTTAATTTCTGATGTACAATTTTTTGATTCCGATTCTTGTGCCCCTAAATTAGTAACATTAGAACATTTTGATTTAACGTATTCTTTATGCTCTTCTTTTTGTATACACACGTTTGTTCCCCATTCTTTTATCCATCGTAAAAATTGCGGAGGGGTTTCTGTAGTAGGTATGGTACACCATGATGGATCTATTATTTTATTCCCAGATTTCTTGTACCCACATAACATAGCATTCCATATAGATTTCTTATTTGTTTCCCACCAATCGTCAACTTTTTCGGTATTATTAGTCTCTTTTTCTAGTAATCTGTCTAATTTCCTTTTAATATCCTTGAATTGTATATTTGTTAACATATCACTACCTTTTATTATATATTCATAATCGTAAAAACTGTTTTTCATAGCTTCTAGCGCCTTTTCTTTATCTTTATCTTCGTTATAATAATTACCCAAAAACTTACCTTCCGATTGGGCTCCTTTTAAAATTTCTTCTTTAAATTCCTTTAAGTTTCTTAAATTTGCGGGACCTCTCACAATCCTTGAGAAACACAATTGTCTACGTCTAGGAGGAATTAAAACACCTTTATACTTATTGTAAGGATCTCGCATATCCACATCATTCCATTCATCAAGTTCATCCAGTTTTGTCTTATGTTTACATCCTATAGCATCTCCAATTAAATCACACACCTTCATCTTGCTCTTGTCGTCAAAACATCTATCTAAAGGATATAATTTGTAATCTTTTATTGCATTGTCAATTTCTTTTAATTGTTCTTCAACATGTTCCAAGTAAACTTCTGTGCACTTCATCTTGTGCTCGCTATATTTTGGGTCCATTTTATTTAATACCTTGTTCATTAAATCTAGAGGTCCTTTATTGTCTTCACATTGTGTTTCCTTTTTTTGTAGTTTTTTATTAACTGTACCTGAAGTGCTATTTTCACCTATATTTTTACAACTACAACAAATGTAGTTCCCATTAATTTCGCCATTGCATCTTTTGTTCAAATAGTCAATGACTGTAGGTTCCATAATCATTGAATAATCTTTTCCATCTTCCGATTCTTTGTTACTTTTACGGTATATTTTATTATAATAATTGCTCATTCCATTCCATTCTATCCTTTTTGGATTTAACCAATTCGTATAATTTGCACATGCTTTTTTACATTCGATATTACTATTATCATCACAATCATCAGCACCTTTTCTGAGATTACAATTGGATTTCATATCTTCGAAATATTTTGTATATTTCTCGCAAAACTCATTTGTCCATTCTTCCAACCATCTTATAAATTGAGGTTTGGCTATTCCTATATGTTGAACTCCCATACATGGAGGAAAATTTTCATTCGGTTTTTTTTTTTCCTTTTCTTCATCGATGGCCTTTCTTACTCCAGATTGCATAGCATCCCATACTAGCTGCCTAATTGTTTTAGGATCACTTTTATTTGCACCTGTTATGTTAGGAACAGCAATTGCTTCGTTTTCCCACCAATCTGTACGCGCACGTTTTGTCTCTATATCATTTTTATTGCTACTATCGAAAATTTCGTTTAATTTACTGTCTATATATTTCGTGTATTCGTCATGCACTAAATCGTTGCCTTTAATAATATCTTCCAAATCATAAAAACTTCCACGAATAGCACAACAAGCTTTCTTATGTGCAAGATAAGTTGTATCATTATGTGCATGATACTGTTTCCATAAATAATATGCTTCTCGCTCTGCAACTATTTGTAATGTTTCCAATAATTCTTTTTTTGCGTTTGTAATATCATTTTTGTTTTTTATAATTATTGGAAATAGTTCATAAAGACATAATTGTTGCCGTCTTGGGGGGACGTATACACCCTCTAATGTTCGACCATTTTCCAATTTTTTTATATATTTTTTACTCCATGTCCTATCATTACCTTTTTCATGACAAAGAGATTTATTATTTTTTTTCTCAGCATTATTATATTCATAATATTTTACTTGTTCGCACGAACATATACTGCTATAATCTCCATATGGATAATATGTTTTATATTCAATATTATCGTTAAATATAAAATCAAAATTTGCTGATATACATTCAGGATAATTTTCTTTCAATAAATCACTCGCAGATTTTCCTACATATTTATTTTCATATTTTGTTTTTTGTTTGTCCCATTCTTGTTTTTTTTCAGAAATATATTTTTTATATTCTTCACATTTTCTTTTACAATCTCCTTGTATTTTATCTCCTTGACCATTATTAGTGCATGCGTCACGTATATTTTTTTCATATTGTAATCGTTCTATACAAAACTGTTCGCTCCATTCTTTAAACCACGAAACGGACTGATCCTCATCATTTCCTGTTGGGGGGAATATTCCACATTCATCGATACTAAATGTACCATTCTTCTTTTGTTTTTTATTTATTTTTGTTATAGCACATCTTACTGCATCCCACATTTCCCCCTCAATTCCTTTCCACCAAGCATTTACGTTTTCTGCACCACTACCAACTGTTTTTCCGTTTTGTTTAGTTGTTCCTTTTTCGATAATTTTTTTTATATCTTCTTGTAATTTTCCAATGTACTCATATATATTTACACTGGTACCCAAAATCATATTCTTATAATCAATAAAACTTCTTTGAACAGCATGACAAAAACCTTTTGGTAATCCATTAGAATCATTGTTTTTTTCTTCTTTTTCTTTTTGTCCTTTCATAGGATTTCGTGATATAATTGCTGTACCTTTATCGTGGTATTCATACAACAATTCCGTTTCTTTTTGTATAGCATTTTTTATTTTCTGTTTTAATGATTCCTTTGTATCATTTTTAATATTACTCCTTCCACCATAACGTTTATCCCATAACTCTCCAACACATAAATTTTGTGTTCTTGGAGGGATACAGGCACCATTTGTATCTCCATGTATTATAGTATCTTTACATATCCATTGTTTCTCGCCTCCTTTACCTGGAAATATTTTTCCATCATAAATTTTTGGTTGACACCCACGAATATAAATAGGTTCACTACAGTCACATGATGTTTCACTTGATTTCATTTTATTATTGGTACTTTCATTTTCCTTACATTTTTTTTCTGCATTATTCAATTTTTCACTAAATATTGTTTCTCCATCACCTGAATCGTTTCCACATTTTTTTATTAGAAACTCAAACGTATCAGATCCTATATTCTTAATTTTACTCCAATCGCCATTGAAATATTTTTGTATATATTCTTCCCAACATGAAAAAAACAAAAAATTAGATAAACTAACAACTTTTTTATTCTGAGAACCTTTATTTGCATCATATATTTGTTTTCTTTGAAATTTATTATAATTGTCTTTCTGTTTATCCCACTGATCATTAATTTTTTCTATCCATAAACTGTAACATTTACATTTTTCTTTGCAATTCTTATCCTCATGGGTAATGCTATTTCTATCTCTTTCATTGTCACTAAATTTTGGTTGCGCAGCTTCGTCTGACACCCTACTCAATACGTTTTTCTCGTTATTGCACGATATTTTTGTATTTGTCATATACTGCTCTATCTGATATTGTATTTCTTTGTTCCACTGTTCAAACAAATTAAAGAACGTCACATCCTTGTCATCTAATTTAGAGCTATTTGATCTAACTGTTGTCGGTTTTACATCTACACCATTATATTTACATAATTCGTAGTTGTCATTTTTATAACCACGTTTCATAGTTCGTGCGCTACCACAACTCCATTGATTCATATATTCTTTTCTATCATCACATGTTTCTTCATTAGTTGGTATTTTACACTGGCATGCGTATTTATATCCGTGTGGAGTGTTACCCAGTGGAGACGGAACATTTACAACCACGGCAGTATTACATTGTTGTAACTTTGATTTATCTGTTTCTTTATTACATTTTTCTGTTGTTGTGTATGTCGTGTATGTTGTCCAAGGAGCTTTGTCCGCGCCACATATGTTGTCATCAAGAACAATAGATAAATAAGAAGATGGTGTGGTCAATCCTATATCAATTAAATGTTTGAAAAACGAATCGATATCTGATTGTACACATTTATTTTCGGCAGCATTTGTAGTACTACTTGGGCCACAATTTTTTGTGCCCGCTTTACGGTTTCGTTTCGCGTCTTCTATATATTTGGAATACCTCTTATATATTTGGTCCCACCTTTTCACCCATGAGGATCCAGCAGTACCATCACCACCCTTACAGTCTTCAATAAATTTTTTGTATACTTCACATTTATTTTTACATTCAGTTTTACACTCACCGTTACATGTACCTCCACTTTCCTTACACGACTTACAATTCTCTATCACAGGTTTTACTTTTTCTTGACGTTGTTTACAAAAATGTTCTACCCATTCTTGCAAAAACCGTAAATATTGAGGGATCAAATCAATCGTAGGAATATCATCACAACTACTACCACTACCAGTGACACTACCATCACCACAACACGTAGTACTATTCATTCCCGCACCATGTTTCATTGCTAACCAAATATATTTTTTGTTCGTGTTCCACCATGATTCTCTTAATTCATCAAGAGAAGAATATGAAGTATCTTGTTCAGCAGTATTATTCTTTTTTATATATTTACGAAAAAGTTTTCCAAAAATTTTTTGTAAATTTAGTTCCAAATCTTTTGTATATTCATTATCCCATATACTTGTACCTTTAATTAAATCTCCATAATCGGCAAAACTGTATTCTAAAGCTTTGCATAATTTTTTTCCATTGTCATCATTTTTTTTTTCATGGGAAGGTTTTAAATTTTTTCCTTCATGAAATGCAGCAATTATCCACTCTTTTAATAATTCTGAATTGGTCCTAATATTCTTAAGTTCTTGTGTTTTTTTTCCTTTTTCATCTAAACACACTACTAAACATAAGGATTGTGTTCTTGGGGGTAAACCTATTGTATTAGCATATTCTTTTTGTAATCCACCTTCCTTACCAGAGGATTTTTTCCATATCCAATTTTTGTTATTTTTTTTTGATTGTTCAGATTTACATTTGTCGCATTTATAACAATTAGTTAAAGATGCAAGTACTTTTTCTAAATTTTTTTCACATGCTTCCTGATTTTTGTTATTACAACTACCATTAGAACTAGATCCACTTTTATTATCACTACAATTTTCTTGAAGAATTCGCAAGAAATCTTGGCAACAACAATTTTCAACACCACTTAAGGAAGTGTGCTCAATTACGCATACTCTCAAATCTTTATCATTTTCACGAACACCCAACTTTACATGTTTACATACTTTTTTCTTATTAGCTTTTATGGAGCTATGTGTGATACATGTTTTATTCGACGACGGATCCGATATTTGTTCCTGTTCAACAGATGCAATTCCTGATTCATTACAGTTACATACTTCATCATTATTTTTTTGTATTTTTTCAGACGGATTATTAGCATCTGATGAATTTAAAATAAATGATAATTTGGTTGCATATTCTGCGAAATAAGGATCACCCTTTATATAATTTTCAAGAGACGAATAATTAGCTTCAAGTTTTTTAAAAAAATCTTTAACATAATCATCATATCTTGATGTATTTTTTTGCGAAGTTTCGTTTTTGTTTTGTTGATATAATTCTGTATATTTATTTTTTTGATTTTCCCATTCGGATTTCCATTTCTTCACACATTCACAATATTTCTTACATTTGTCTTTACAGGTACTACAATATGATGTACCTTCTTTAGATTTATGATCCTCTGATGTACACTCTTCACGGTGTCTCTCCATGTCATCGATCAGATTTTGCTTCTCTCTATAAAAATCCTCTATCCATTCTGTTAACCACCTTAAGAATTGAGGGACATAATCTAATTTGGTAGGAACCTTTTCTTCATAATGGCCACATTTGCGACACAATTCAAGTTTATTGTCTCCATTAGATTTTCCAGATGTTCTCCATCCACGTTTTATGAGTAAATCGTTACTTCGCGCACCACAAGTAATAACTTCCCACACCTTTTGTCTATTAGCATTCCACCAATCTTCTCGTAATTTTCTATAATTTTGGTCCTTTGGGTATTTATCTTGAAGTACCTTGTCGTTTTCTCGTATTTTTGCAAACATTTGTTTTAAATTTTGTTCTAAATTACTATTAGTACCTTTCCATAGATCTGTACCTCTAATAATATCTGCAATGTCAGCAAAACTTCTTTCTAATGCATTACAAACATTGGAACTATTTGTATCTGGATGATTCTGCACTATTCTTTCTCCTTCATTTCTGGCCGTAAGTAATACATCTGCCAAAAATGCATGTTTATCCCTAATTTTATCAACATTTAATTTTTCTAAATTGTTAATGCACATACGTTGTCTTCTCGGAGGAACAAATACATTTTCAGGTTTTTCACTTACTTTAGATAAAATTATGGCACATTTCCATTGGTCATTATCGCCATAAGGAGGTGGTATTCTATCACAAGGATCATTTGTTCCAGAATCTGAATGATTCACGGTAATTTTGCAAATATTTTTTCTTAAGTAATATCCATCACCTCCACTTCCATAGTACTGCACTTCACTAGGATCAGCTTTCAACGATTGGTCTATTTTAGAATCATCGGATTTTGCACCTAAATATGCTTCAATTTTGTTAGCAATACTTGATTTATCCATTTTGTCCAACCATTTACAAAAATAAACATTAATATATATTTTAAAATTCAGTTATATATAGCGATAAACTAAAAATAACATTTAAAATATATATAATAAATGTTTTTTTAATATATATAATTTAGTATTCCTATAATACATATATGTATTATATATATATATATATGTATTTTATAAAATCTAAAACAAAAGGTTAAAATAAGAGATAGAAAAAAAAGAATAACAATAATAAAAATGCTTATAAAGACACCAAATATTCCTATGTGCATATTATTTTATATAATATGGATTGTTATTAATTCTATTCTTGTTTGCGGACATTTCACGATTTATAGTAACACTGCTATTAACAACTGTATTATTATCGTGTAAGGGTATCTGACATTTTTCTAAATATTTAGTTTTTCTCCTTACAGGTTCATAAGTGCTACATATATTTTTGTATTTAGGTTGAATACCCAAAGTATGTTTCTTTATTCCAGTATTCTCATAGCTAGTTATTCCATAAACACATACATCACCATAATTAATATGAGAATCATTATATATTTTACTAATTCTGTCATTGCATTCACAGACATTGGTACCAGTAGTACCTATAGATGTTTGTTTTTGATACTCTGATTCCATGGTTATATGTCTAACTATTTAGTTTTCCTTATATATTATCATATTTCTTGTAATAGCTATCTATTATTGTCGTAATGAGTAATTTTTTGTTTTTCTGCATGTATTGTTAATGTCGTGATAGCTAACCATGTAATAGATATTTTTATATAATAGAATTAAAAGATAACAATTAACTTTTTATTTATTCTAGTTGTATATATATAGTTTTGTTTTTCCTTCAAAATATATTACTAAAACTATTTTTCTTTTTTTTTAATTTGATTTGTTTGTATATTTTTAGGTTAATTTATATGTATTTATTTTTTTAATATTGTTAATATTACAATTTTTTTTAACCATGCATTATTGTATAAAAAGAAATATATAATGTTATTTCTTAAATATTAACATATATTGTTTTATACAAAATAATGTCGTTCCTTATTTCTTAATATTAATATATGTTGTCTCTTTATATAAATTTATAGAATAATCTATTTTTTCTTTATTTTATTTGGATATAAATTCTATCATAAAAAAGAAAATATAATATAAAATAAAATTATAAAAATAATAATATAAAAATTACAAATAATTATATTAAGATGTTTTTTTCTAATTTTATGACATTTTATAAAAATATTTTAAAAAAAAAAAAAAATTCATGTTTTTTTCTTATATTTTTGTTATACATTGCTTTTTATATAATCATAATATTAGTTATATATATATACATATGTAATATATGATGAAATATAATTATATATATTAATATATATATTTATTAACTATTTATTATTCATCTTTATTGTATCTCTTAAATTTATCTTATAGTAGATGTTCTATATAAATCGAATACAAAATATAATATCCATTCATGTATTTTGTTTTAAAAAAATATAAAGATAGAATTCTTGTTTTTCTAAAATACCTCTCTTAACTCTATAACCAGTAATTTAATAATATATACAAAAATTAATATCATTACATTATATTTGTTTTAATTTTTATATTGCATGTTTTATTTATGAAGCAAATAAAGTATTCCATTTCTATCTATACACTCTATAAAATAAATAAACATAAAAACATTTACTATAATTGAATATCTTATATATATATGGTTAAATATCAATTAAAAAATATATATATATGTATGTACTATTATGTACTATATGTATTCCATTAAATCTAAATATAATTTTATGTCGTATAATAAAAACTAGTATATGCTATTCTTATTTATAATATGTATATAGTTATAATTTTATTTTATACATAATTTTTATTCTTTTTAACTTATAAATATACCTTTATTATTTTAGAATGTTATTATAATAATTATTATAATTTAAAATATAATTTCTTCTTTTTAATATGGCATGTTTTTATTTTTATTATATTTTAAGTAGTTTTATATATTTCATATATATAATTATAATTGAATATATATATATATATAGATATTTAAATGAGTTCAATTAAAAACAAAAGTCAAAATAAATAATTATACTTTTATAAAAATATATTTTTTCTAAATATATTATAATATAATTATTTATTATATTTTAAGTTTACATAAAAACTTAATAATTTTATATTTAAAATTTATAATATTATTATTATTATATTTAAAGAATATTATCTTTATGTTATATAATTAAAATATTTTCTTTATCTTATAAACAACATATAATATCATTTCACTACTGTTATTTTAATAATATATTATTATAATTTTATATTTTTACAATTTGTTGTCAAATAAATTTGATATATTCTTATAAATATATTTTTTTTTTTACATATATTTGGTGTTACATAATTTGTATATTTTATATATATTACAACACTGTTATGTTATAAATATAGTTTAATGAATTTCATACAAATATTTTTTTATATCTATATTTGTTATAAATATATAATACTTTAGTTATATTTATAATATGTTTGTACTTTATTTTCAGATATTTTTATTATAAATAATATTATATTATTAGTTAAAGTTATGGAATTATATATATTATAAAATTATATAAATTAAAGTTATACCCTATAATAATACTACCATAATATGTATATATATACATATATATATATATATATATATATATATATATATGTGTGTATAAGTGTTTTGTAATTATATTCCTTTTTCCTTGTTTCTTTAAGCGTTCATGTAATATCTAATATATTTTCATATTTATTATGTTCTTATATATCAAAATTAAAACTAATTCTCTAAAATACATTTATGATAAGCTCATTATATAATAATATATATGCAATATAACATATTCTCTAATATTATTATAACAATTATATTTTTTTCATAACAGTACAATAATATATATTTTTTAATAAACCTTTTTTTAAAATAAAGCATTGGTTTTTATACTGTTACAATTATATTATAATATATTTCTATCATTTTATGTTTTTAGGTTTTTAAAATAATACGACACATTTATGATATAAAAAAATATAAATATTTATAGAAATATAAAAATTATAAAAGTTCTTTTATTATAATATTATTACAATAGATAAAAACAATTAAATAAAATAAAAAGGTACATATTGTTATATGTAATTCATTCTATTATAATTTATATATCTTCGTATTAAATATATTACATGTTCCTTATATTACAATAATGTTAATTATTTGTACAACTTCATATATTTATACCATCATCATATAATATTTATATTATATTGCCTTTAAAGTAAATCATATGTTATATATATATATATATATATATGTGTACACAAAAAATATTATATTATAACTACTTATAAATATGTATCAAATTTACATCATAACAAAGTTATGAATAATTAAAACAATGATATTTTAATAACCTACATGTACTACCATAATAATAATATGTTATAATCCTTATATCTAATCCTGTATTTGCCATATAAAGTAATTACCTACATAGTAATATATGTTACTATAACATGATATATGTTTCTATTATATAAAAAACGTATATATTAAATTATAAATATATTTCATTTTATAAAAAAGGAAATGCATTAAAAAAAAAAAAAATAATAACAATAAAACTATAAAGAGCATAAAATTATAGTAATAAAAAATTAAACAAAGACAAACATATACAGATATATATAACTATATATTTTATACTTTCTTTAACAATTTTTACAATATATTATTAATTAAAAAAATATTATTTGTAATATAATTCTATATATTATAGAATATTTTAATAATATTCTTCGATAATGTTATACCTTTATTAATACCAATGATTATGTATATATTTTAGACAATAATATAGTAATTAAGGAATAAACATATATATTTCAAAGTTATTTATATTTTATTGACAAAAATTTATTTATATCTTATCATATACATATATGTAAAATCAAAAAAAAAAAAAAAAAAAAAAAAAAAAAATTAATAATTAATAATTAATAATTAATAATTAATAATTAATAATTAAATAAATAATAATATTATAACAATAATAATAAAAATAAAACAAATTAACTCAAGAAAAAAATATATATTCTATTTATTAAAATCAGAATATTACAAATTATATATTTATCAAATAGTTATATTTTATATATACATATAAATAAATGAAAAAAAAAAAAAAAAAAAAATTTATCGTATATATATACAATAATATTAATTATATAAATGAAATGTATACACTCATATGCTATTATAATTAAAACTTATTCATATTATATAAAATTTATTAAAATAATTTTTTTTTACACCATATATTGAAAACAAAAATGAAAATAAAAATAAAAATAGAAATGAAAATAAAAATAAAAGTAGAAATGAAAATAAAAACCTTATAAAAATTCAATAAATAATTGGAATTATATTTTTTATAAAACTAAACATTTTATATCATTTAAAATTTTTATATAACCAAGAAAAATAATCAAATGAAAAGGCAAACAAAAATATAAATAAATAAAATAAATAAATAATATAACAAAATGAAGAAATAAAAATAATATCATATTTAACATTAAATGAACGAAATGTTTAATAAACTATCATATTATTAACATTTTCATCTTATGACCTTTTATATATATATATATATATATATATTTTATTCATCTATAGTCCTTATATTTATACATTTACTTGTAGTTCTTGTGGTCCCTTCTGTATTACATTTATCATTTCATTTACTTTTTTATCACCTTCTTCACTATATGGTAATGGTCTTTGTATTTGTTTTCCAATAGGCTTTTCCGCACTTTTTCTTAATTGTTTTTGAACTGTCTTAGACACAGGTTTTTCTTCACTTTTTCTTACAGGTGATTCAACTTCTTTTGATACATCAACGTTTTCAGATTTCAACACAGATTTTTTTATATAATCCGATTGTCGTCCTGGTACTCTTTTTTTTTCCTCATTATTTTCATATTTTTTTCCATTTTTAATTTCTTCTTCACTTCCACCTTTTATATCATCTTTACTTCCACTTTTAATATCAGCTTTACTTCCACTTTTTATATCATCTTTACTTCCACTTTTTATATCATCTTTACTTCCACTTTTTATATCAGCTTTACTTCCACTTTTTATATCATCTTTACTTCCACTTTTTATATCATCTTTACTTCCACCTTTAATATCAGATTTACTTCCACTTTTACCATTATTCATACTACCCGTGCTATTTCCACTTAATTTTTCTTCATATTTCTTTTTAACTTCATCTATAAAAAAAGAAAAATCTTTAAATACATTGAATCTTCTTATTTTTAATGTTGGAGTAAGGTAGTTTGTAGTGTCCCATGGTTTGGAAGTTAAGTATATGTCATTAATAACATTGTATCTATTTAAATTAGTTTTTTTATAAATTTCCATCATTTTTCCCTTTACATAATCAACATAAATAGGATCATTTAATGTTTCATCAATTAATTTTTCTGAAAAATTTTTCTCATCTACACCAGTTGTCTTTAACATATTATCATTTTTTAAAAATGTAAATAATTTATGTTTGTCCACAGATATAATTCCCAATGGTCCATCCATAGAATCATCACCATATGCAACACAAAAATTTACAAAAGGGATTTGGGAATATAAATTATTTATCATTTCAGTTTCTATATATTCACCTTGAGATAATTTAACCAAACCCTTTGATCTATCTAAAAATGTTAAAGAACCATTATCATTAATTTGTACAATATCTCCCGTTTTAAAATAACCATCATTCGTGAAAGCATGTTCTGTAGATTCCTTTTCTAAAAAGTATCCACTAAACATAGAATCACTTTTAATTAACAATTCTCCTTTTGGTATAGTATCTGTAGCCTTATAAATTTCCCATGTTCTTACTTTGTATCTTGTACTAGGAGAAACAGCTACTCCCATACTTTCAGTGTTACAGTCATCTACATCTTGTAAAAATATGGGACCCGTAGATTCCGTTAAACCATATCCTTGATAATACTTAACATTTAATAGAACACTTAAACCCTCAGCAACCTCTGGAGATAATTTCCCACCTCCATTTAAGATAACATCCATATTAGGGTTTATCTTATCTTTTATTTTTCTTGATATATTAGTAATACCTTCAACAACTTTACTGAAATTTCCATTATTTTTACCTTTACGTAAATTTATAGCCTGTTTTGCTATCCACTTCTTACAACGTGATAAATTATTTATTTCCGTCATAATAGTTGCATACATTCTATTAAAAACTTTGGGTACTCCTAATATAATTTCACCTTTTGAATTACATATGTCTGTATTCAAAAATTTTATATCTCTACTCCATATATTTATCTTTACACCCAAAAACAAAGCAATGAAAAAAACAACCCTTTCATATATATGAGATACGGGTAAATAAGATAAATGTGTTGTTAGAGGATATTTCTTTATTATATTACAATCACATGCAGGTATTACACCATTATACAAATTCCTATTGCTTAACATAGCACCTTTGGGTTTCCCAGATGTTCCAGATGTATACACAATAGAGGCAATAAAATTAGGATCTTCGTTTTGAACAGTAACATTGGCTATTTTATTCTCTGTCATATTATCAAATACGATAATACTTAACCCAAGTGTTTTAGCTTTTTCTTTTAATGAATTAATCTTTTCTATTTTTTCCTTATCACATTCTAAGGCACACAAACTAATGTCTTCTCTTTTATCAGATTCATTATATTTTTGTTTATTACTACTTTTTCTTGAACCATTGGATTTTTCTTCATTTTCTATCTTCATTTCACTACGCTTAGTTAGATTATCTAAAATTATCAGCTTTTTCAAATATGGCAATTCATTTTTACGACACAACAATCCTTCAACCAAATCCAAATCTAAACACAACCATTCTAATTTTGTATTATTTAATATATCAATAATTATATCTATACTAAATTTAGAGTGCATTACTAATGTTGTAACACCACTTATCATACAAGCACAATCAGTAATTAACCAGTTAGTTGAATTATTACCATATAAACCTAATAATCGAAATTTCCCATTATTTTTTTCTTCATTATATATTTTTTCTGGAACACCAGTACCTTCATAAGTATTCAACGAATGACTAAACGATAATACCTTTTTAAAAAAATTTCCATATGTTATATAATTTTCGGGTTCTCCACATGAATTTTCAACTATTGCTATCTTATTATTATCTAATTTATATTTATCTAAAAAAATTTTCATAAGATGTTTATATTTATATATTGAACTTTTCATTTTATAATCTTTCATACAGTATACGCTAGATTCATTTTTATTTTCTGCACTTTTACATATTTCTGCGAAACCCTTTTTGCTATTACTAAGTTGAGTGCAACATGGTAAAACATAAACTACATATATAACAGAGAAAAACAAACTTAATGTAATATTCATTTTATTCTATAAAATCATTTATAATGTGACAAAAATATATATATATATATTTATATATCTAAGATATCCCTCTATAAGAGGAAATATAAACAAATGAGCGTTAAAAATGTACAGAAAATTGGAATTATAAAAGATAGAATATCAATATATATATAAATATATATATATATATATATATATATATATATATATATATATATATATATTATATACCGCTCATATTTTCATGGTACATATTTACTATCATATAAATATATTATTACAAAATAGATATTCAAATATATATATATATATTACAAAAATAATAAATACTATTATTACATTTTATTTTTTAAAATCAAAAAAAAACAAAAACAAAAACAAAAACAAAAAAGAAAAATCAGAAAACAAATATTATTACATACAACAAATTTAAAAATAAATCAAGTTTCACGAAAATAAAAACCTATTTAATATATATTCTTATTATTATTTATATTATATGAAATAAAATAAAATAAAATACCTTTTCCATTGTAAATTCTTAAATATTATTAATTAATTATATATATTTTTTTAATTATTTATTTATTTATAAATATATTATTTTGGTTTTTTTATTTTTTATAAATTTTTATCATTTTTTTTTTATTTCTAAATATTATTAAGAATAAAATTAGTTATAGAAAATAATACATTAAAAACAAATAATAATATATAAATATTTAATAAATATATTATAAAAAGAATATTAATTTTTTCATTATAAATATATTATTTTACCATAAAAAAATTATTATATATATTTTAATATTTATTATAAGTGTTTTCTTTTTTTATTTTTATATAATATCGTATTTCTTATATCGCATGTTCTTACGTAATTTGATTTAGATTATTTCTCTTTTTCATTTTATTTTTAAAATACATTATTATTTTTCTACAATTTTATATATATAAGAGAGCATATATTATATAATTTAATAAATGATACTTAAAAAAAATATATTAAAGAATATAATGATTCTTTCTAAAAATATTTTCAAATATTAAAATTAAATTATCTATATAAATGTCAATGTTATTTTATTTTTTTATTCATGTACACAAGAACATTTCATTATATATATATATATATTTAATGCATTCAAATTTATTTTTATTCTTATAAAAAGTATTTTTTTATTTACTAATTTATTTTACATGTATTTTATATTTTATTTTTCATATATTTTTTTTTTTTTTCCCCTTTTCTTTTATTCTTTTTAATAACATTTTTTAAAAATATATTTAAAAATTATTTTTTTATAATATATAAATATATATTTATAAATATTATATATTTTTATATAATTTTATAATATTTTATATATTTTTCCCTTTTTTTTTTTTTTTTGTTCAACCTATTTTGAATAAAATAAATTTTAAATTGTTCTGGACGCAAATATAATTTTATATATAAATAGTTTCTAAATATTATTTTATGATTTGTTTTTTGTATGTTTTATTATTATATAAATATATATAAATATTAAATCTATATTTATTATATTTATTTAATTTTTAGTATTATATTGATTTTCATTTAGATGTTTTGTTTTTTTATAATATTTAAAAACATTTTTTTTTTGGTTTTACAATATTCTTTTTTAGTTTTTTTTTTTTTATTTTTAAATAAACCTTATATATATAAACAAGGAAATATATGTACAAGTTTATACAGAAAAAAAAGTATTGTTCAAACAGTTGATATATTTTTAATAATTATTCCCTTAATAAAATATAAATTAATTTGTATTAGTTTTTTCCTTTAAAAAAAAAAAAAAAAAAAAAAAAATCATAAACTTAATTATATAAATATATAATATAATAATAATAATAATAATAATAATAACAATTATAAAAGTACAGATTTTTATTTCTAATTTTATGTTTTTATATTTTTTTTCTTGTATATCAAATATTTTTAATAAAAATTATATATCACTTTATTCATTTTATTTCATACCACTCTTTTTTATATATGTATAAAATTATTATTTCTTTTGAAAAAAAGAACAAACAAAATAACAAAATATTTTAATTCTAATAAATAAATATAGTTATATTTATTTTCAATGATTAAAATTATTATATATATTTCCCTTATATATATATTTTTTATATATTGCGTACATTTATTTTACATTATTTCATTTTATGTATTCATTTTTTTTTAATGCCTACGATTATATTATTCTAATTCCTTCTTAAAATGTTTTATAATTCATAAAAAGAAGTAAAAATCATTTTATATTAATTTTTAAAAAAATATCTCCGACAATTATATTTTTTCTTTCTTTTATAATACGTTCAATCAAACAACTTTTATGTTTATTATATAAATCTTCATTAATTTTTTCAAATATATAAAACTTTTGAAAAAGTTAATTATATCTTCAGCTTAAAAAAAATTTCTTAATTAAATATTAAAAATTATTAGTATACTTCATTTCCAATACTTCTTAAAGGGCTTTTTTTTTTTTTTTCTTCCTACGAAACGGGTTAAATTCATCCTCATCATCTCTTTTTTTTTCTTTATATTCTATTTAGATATTCTTTTGCATATATTCTTATGTCATATATATATATATATATATATATATATATATATATTAACGACATATTTTTTGCAACGTGAATTTACTTATTCCATTAATTTGTAATATTACTCTTTGAAGCAACATTATTTAATGTATCCAGTACATTATATATATTTCTTCTTTGATTTATTATTTTTTTTTTTTTTTTGATAGATTATTACAAATTACATTTTTATATATTTTTACGTCTTTTTTATTATTTTCTTAATTAGCATTTTCATAAGTAATATTAGAAATTTCCCTAATAAATTCATTCATTGTTTTTTTCAATATACATATAATTTTTCTTATCTAATCATTTTGTTCTATCTTTAAAACCTTTGTATTTTACTACTGTCTAACAAATGAAGATAATTTTGTTTACTCATTTATGATATAAATATATTGAATACATATAATTACTATTTATTTTTTGTTGTATATTTATATTCAATGATATAATTATTCTCAAAAAAAATAATAAAATATACAACAAATATATAAACATTATATATATATATATATATATATATATATATATATATATATTTAAGTAATAGAAATGATATTATCTCTATTATTTGTTCCATTCACTTAATGTCACATATATCATTAAATTGTAATATACTCATAAAAATAACAACCAGAAAAAACTACAACATCATATTATACTTTCTTTTTCATATTTTCCATGTAAATGAGATATTCTACTCATTTTTCTTTTGTTCATATTACTATTGTTTAATAGCTTAAATATAAAACAACCATGTTCATTTAATAATAATATCTATAACAATAATATAATTAAATGTATTATTAAAATATTATACATCAAGTAGAATTCCTCTATATATTTATATATTATAATTTATATAATATTTCTTTCAAAATGAAAGAAAAAAATTATAACATTAAAACTGTTAGATTATTTTATTAAATAAATAACAAAATGGATTACTCCCTAATTTATATATAGTATGAATTCAATATGTGAATTTATAAGATAAGTAACAAAAAAAAAAAGAAAAAAAAAAAAAGAACAAATTATAAAATTCATAAAATCTAATTGACAAATCTTTACAAACTTGAGAATATTTACCTTATAAAAAGAATTTAAAATATATTATACATTTATTAATATGTGTTCTTTTTTGGACAAAATATAAAATGCTCAATTAAATTTTTTTTAATAATATATATTATATGTAACACGTGTACCTATTTATGTATGCTTTCATTTTCAAAACATATATATATGAAAGTATTATAGAATGTAATTTTTAGATTTTATTAAAAATACATTATTTAATTTTTCTTTTTCTAAATATTTTGAAAGAAAACATAAATAATTCATTTTTTAGCACAATAATATTATCAGATTAATATTTTTTTTTTTTTTTTTTTTATTGTTTTCACCAAATACACACAAGCATACACCCCATACATTATTATAATTTAAAAACGGTTCGGGGTAACATTTATTGATGTGAAATTAATTACATTAATACTATATCTACAAACCGTTAATTATATAATCATAAATTATTATTTTTTCTTAGAGACATGTTAATGTTCTTAAAAAAATTTAGTAAAAAAAAAAAAAAAAAAAAAAAAAGATAAAAATAAATAAATTAATTATATTTTATCATAATAAAAATATATATCGAATTTTATTTTAATTATATACATTTTATTAATAAAAATTTATTAAACATAAATAAAAAAAATATATATATATATATATAATAAGCTACACAAAAAAAAAAAAATAATAAAATAAAATAATAAATATATAAAAAAAACATATTAAATAAACAATCATACAATATATATTAATATATATTATTATATATTATTATATATTCATTAATTTATGTTTCGTTAAACCATGGGTGTGTCATTAAATTTTTTAAATTCAGTTTTTTCCTGCATTCCTCATTCATCAATTCCTAAAGGTAAAATGAAAGAATGTATAAATAAATAAATAAATATATATATATATATATATATATATATATATATATATGTGAACACATATTTTTATAACAATATGATAAAAGCATTCATAAGTTCTTCTTCATAAACATTTCATTCAAGTTCATTTTTTTTATTGTATTATAAATTACCTTAACTATAAATTTGAAATCGCTTGGCCATGATTTAGTTGACGGATAGCAACTCAAATTCATATTGTTTTCAAGAAAAGTTGTAAAGTTTACACTCTCAGATGGAAAAGATGTTTTCCACATATGGCCACAGTTCCAAATCCATATGAATAAAACTCCTAGCATAAAATAATCAGCGTGTGAAACATTAAAATAATATTCTTTTCTGAACCTTTGCATAGAAATAGTTTTTACATGTTCAAAGGGATCTGTTATATTTTTTTCTCTCAACTTTTTTCGAATTCGCCAACACTCTATTGGTGTATATTCACGTTTTCCTATAGTTGGTACGCATGATTCAAATAAGTACACTTTTTTTTTTTTCTTTTTATCTATATGTCTTAATTTATCTGAATAAAGAGGTGTACTTTTAGCAAAATCACATAAACGTATATCATAATCATCTGTTATTAATACATTTTCAGCAGTTAAATCTAAATGACTTAAACCTGCACTATGTAATCTTACTAATAAACGTAAGCATTTATAAAGTAATTCTTTTTTGAATTCATCACTATTTCTTACATCAGATTTTTCTTTTGTAAATCTTTTATTAAAATCAAATAAATCCTCACCAAATAATTCAGAAACCATAACAATATATCCATCCATATTGTTATTTATTCTTTCAATTAACATATTATTAAATTCATATATATCTTTAAATTTATATTCTTCCATTATATCATGATTTACATTTTTTCCATCATATAATATTTTTAATAATTTAGGTGCAATACCTGGATGATGTTCACTTAAAAAAGATAAAGCAACTCCTTCCATAACATAATTCTCTGCTTTTACTAAATATTCTCCATCGTATTTTTCCATTAAGTTAAACTGTTTTATCCACCATTCAACAGGTATCCTTTTTATAAATAATTTTACTTCCTTCGCAGGGTCCCCATCATTTGAAGGAATAACTGTTTTAAACATTTCTTGAACCCTACCTTTACTTTTATTTTCACCAATTATAGGAATAGATGTTAATTCAAAATCTGAATATTTTACTCCATTTATCTTAAAATAGTCTGAAAAACCTAAAAACTTTACTAAGGACTCTTTACCTAAATTCCAATTATAAATATAATTCTCTTTCGATTCGTCCTCTTTTAAATTAGACATACATATTATATCATTATTTTCTCCATGTTTATATGTACTTTCATAATTATCAAAAACTTTTGTTTTCTCTACATTTAATATATTTAATAAATTACAAGTACCTTCTACACTCTCCTTTTCTAAATTATTATACTCTTCTTCATTCGACCTTTTCTCTTTTTTAAAACATATTTTCTTTTTCTTGCTTGTATTATCTTTAGATATTTTTAATTCATCATCTTTAACATCACACTTATTTATGTTTCCAAACTGCTTCTGACCAAACAACTTATTACCTTTGTTATTATCAGAGTTCACGTGATGCTTACTATTTTCAGATAAACATTTTGAAGGTCTATCATATGAAACTAATGATTGAAATGTTTTAAATTTAATAAACTCAATATTCTATAAAATAAAAAATATATATATATATATATATTATACATAGGGAGACCACAAAATAAAATTTACTATTTCATAAAATATATATAATATAATATGATACGATCTACTTAAATAAAACTTTCATATATTTAAAATATTTTATTCTATATCTTACCAAGAACAATAAATACAATAACCATAAAAAATATAACATAAATTTTATACAGAACATATTTCTCAAAATATACATTTTCTTGACCTATTATTCTTCTCATAGTATAATATTTTAAAGACATTAAAAAAAAAAAAAAAAAAAAATTTCAATTATATTGATGTAGTCATTAGTCAAATTAGAATTAAATATATATTAAAAAAAAAAATAAAAAAAATAAAATAAAATAAAAAAAAAAAATAATATAAAATAAAATAAAATAAAAAATAAAAAAAAAAATAATAAAATAAAATAAAATAAAATAAAAACAAAAAGGAAAAATATCCAAATTAAATATATTTTTATTATCTGGGGGTCCTACGATATATATAATAATTAGAACATTTCATCTTCATATATATTTAATAATTTATTTTAAAAGTACTCAATTTGCTTTTCTCATTTTTTTTTTATAAATTTAAGAACATGCTAATTCATAAACCAAATAATTTTTTATATCATATATATATATATATATATATATATATATATATATATATATTATATTAAAATCAAATAGAAGGAATTCTTAAAAAAAAAAAAATATAAAATAATTAAATACATATAAATACATATATAATACATAATATATATCATATTATATATATATCATATATATATTAAATTAATATATATATGTTTTTTAAAAAAATTACATAAGATAATAATGTTTTTTTTTTTTTTTTTTTTTTCTATATAATATATTCAATGTATTTATTTTTTTTGTAAGGTCAAAAAATTTTACGAATCCATATTCAATAATTATATAAAAAAAACACTCTCCTTAAAATTATATAAAATATATTTATATATATATAAATATATATAATATATATAATACAAAACAAGACTAAATAAAATTATGTTTTCCTTTTATTTTTTTAAATAGTATAATTCTATTTTAATATATATGTGTATTTTTCTCAATTTTATAAATTTATAAAATAAAAATTAAAATAAAAAAAAACAAAAAATTATTCGTTTTGAAAAAATGTAAATATTAAACTTTAATAAATAATTATTATAATGCTCTATATGTTTTTCGAACAAACACTTTGTTATAGGAACAAAAAATTAATTATTAATAAATCGATATTTCTTATAATCATTTTTTTATAAAAATTATATTTGAATTTGACTTCATATTCTTTTGTATTATAATTAAACATTTCATTATATTATATCAATATAATATAATATAATATAATATAATATAATATAATATAATATAATATAATATAATATAATATAATATAATATAATATAATATAATATAATATAATATAATATAATATAAATATATATATATATCAAGAACAATCGTTTAAATACTTAATATTTTTTTGCAACTTTACCAAAAAAATGTAGTACAATATAATATTATTTAAATAACATCATAAATACAAGATAAAAACATAGATAATTATATATATTAATTTTATATATATATTTTTATAAATATATGTATTATTAAATATTTATTTTCATAGCATTTTTTTATAAAATATACTAATATGAATACAAAAAATTTAATAAATTTATTTTTATATGTATTATATATTTATTATTATGTAAAATAGGATAATATAAAAAAAAATTAAAACACATATTTTTTATAATTATATTACATCTTGGAATAACAAAATTTTTTTTATTTTATTATTATATTTGCTTTTCAGAAAAATAATTGCCTTTTTTTCTTTTTAATATTTATATATAATATATATGAAAGTTATAAAGAATATGTTTTTTTTTTTTTTTTTTTTTATATTTTAGCATCATTAAAAAAAGCATTAATAATTTATCATAATTTGTAATATAATTATTTATATATATATATATATATATATATATATATATAATTATGTATAAACTATTTACCTATTTCTTTTATTTTTTTTATTTTTTTTTATATTTATGTATGATTTTATTATAATTTTCAAATATATACGCGATTTTGGAATAATATTTTTTTTTTGTCGTAAAATATTTAAGATTATTTTTTAAAACTCAAAGGAATTATGTTTTAACTGACATAAAAAGTAAAACTTTAAAACTAATAAACATATTCAAAAAAAAAAAAAAAAAAAAACATATACATTATATATTTATATATATATATATGTGTATCATATAATATAATGATACAAAGTAAATTTAAAAAACTAAATGAACAAACTGTAAAAAAATTTATTTTTTTTGCATATATTATTAACAATTTAAAAAAAAAAAAAAAAAAAATCCTAATTATACTTTTATTTCACAGTATATATATCGTGTATAAAATCTTTTATACATTTGTGTTTATTTCCCTTTTATTATTTTTTTAATGTTTATAAAATTGTTTTTTTGGAAATGAATACAAATAATATATTCATGAATTATTATCATATATATATATATTGTTTTATATACTTAGATTATTTCATTTTTTATAAAACTTTTGAATGAATGCCTTCTTTTTTAAAGATTTTTTAGAATAATTCGCGAATTTAACAGAAATATTTTCACTCCACATGTTATTCATCATTTCTCTGAATTTTTTCCATGTATCTTTTAAAATATTTATAGTAAGTAATGTATTACGAGATTCACCATTTTTAATTTTTCGAATTTTTTTATAAAATCCTTTTTCTTTATTCAAATAAAATCCATGAACATCATTATAAGCTTTTTTCCATATTTTTATCTTATAATCATCTGGTATATTATATTTATTTGCTAATTTTTCACAATAGAGATATAGTTGACATTCCATATTCAAATATTTTTTTCTTTCAATTTCATGTATATAAAAATATATAACATATAATTCCTCCATAGTCATTTTACCATAATTCTTTTTTATATATTCCATTAAAACATTATCATTTGATATATGTAAACTATTACTTTTATAATACTTATCAAAATTTGAAATTATTTCTTCATTATTTACAATATCATCATTATCACTTATTTCCTTATGTTCACTAGGTAATGCAAAACTATTCTTATCATCTATATTATTATCTTTATCTTCAACATTTATTTTACTATCTGTAGACTTTTCATATTTATCAAAATCACATTCATGTTTAAAATAATTTGCTTCATCAAAAGGATTTTTATCATCAAAACTGTCATCATCTTCAAAATTAAAATAATCTCCAAACTTATGAACATCTCCAAAATTGTCTACACCTTCCATATTGTTAACATCATCAATATTGTCAAAATAATCAAAATTGTCAACATCATCAAAATTATCTAAATGCATATCCTTATATGCATATATATTATTATTATTATTACAAGCATAATTTAATTCATGGTTCTTCTTTCTAAAATAATCTCTATTAGATGTATACAATTCACATAACATTTTTGAATATTTTCTATCTAATTCAAACTTTGAAATGCTGTTCTTCTCATGAATACATAATACATTCTATATAAAAAGAAAAAAAGGGGAAATTAATGAAATAAAATGTATACATATAAACATGGTAATATTTATAGGACGTTTTTAATATATATATATATATATATACATTTATTTATTTATTTATTTTTATTTATTTTTTTATTACTATATATAGAATATATATTATTCCTATAATAAATCCTCTTGGTTTTAAACTTATTAATGACCTATACATTCTTCTTATATACATATTACATCCTCCCATACTATGTAACGTTCTACAAACTTGCTTCTTAACATTTTCACCATTCATATGCATATAAAATAACTTCTTATGGAATATTTTAAAATTCAAGAAACAAAAATTTTATATATTTTTTCATTTACATATACTAAAAACCAATAATCACAAAGTAACAAATGTATTTCTACCTTTTGCTCAAATCAAACATATACATCATATATAATAATATAAAGCAATATCCACTTCGTATTAAAATATGTAAATATGCATAACAAAAAAAAAAATAAAATATAAATTAAACAATTATAATAAAAAATGTTGACTATATTTTTTTAGAATTCATATAAATTTCTTATATTTATATTAATTATATAATAAAACGTCTTAATAAATTAAATTTAAATATTATTTTTACTATTACTGTTATTTTTTTTAATTTCAATATTTATAAAACTGAACCATACATGAAAAAAATAAAAAATAAATTAATACAATATATAAATTAATAAAATAAATAATAAATAAATAAACAAAATACTTTTGCTCATAAGAACAGAAGTAATTCTAATATTATATTATATTTCATTATATATCAAATATATATATATATATATATTTATTTATTTATTTATTTAAATGTTATTCACTTTTTTTTGTATCACATAAAAAAAAAAAATATTATATATTACTAAAATATTGCATATACGTAATATAATAAAACAATACGTATATTATATTTTATTATTTTTCAATAATATAATTATATTATTAAAATATCCATATATATATATATATAATAATAATAAAAGAATACATATTTTTATTTAATTATTTTTTAAAAATATAATATATTATTGTTCCAGTGTTTTACATAATTTTTTTTTTTTTTTTTTCCTTTTTTAATATTTTAATAATTTTTATATTTTAACGTAATTTAAATTATATAATAATATAATAACAACATTGCGTAAAAATATTAATAATATGTGATATATTTACAATTCAATTTGTAAATAATATATTATAATAATAAATTACTATTTGTTTCCAAAATATCCATTACAAATAATTCAGAAAAAAAAAAAAAAAATTAAAAAAAACATATATACTATACTATAATATTAAAATAAACATTACTGCAATCGTATATTTAAATAGTAAATGGGAAATAAATAAAATAGCAACTATGTTGTATATATATATTATACATATATATATATATATATATATTGTTGTAACATCTTTATTTTAACAAAATATTTTTTCCTTTATTAGTAATATATTATAAAATGTTTAATTAGAATGAGCCTATCAATTATTAAAATAATTTTTATATTAGAAAACTTGTTTTAATTTACTTATATATATATATTTATTTTATTTTTTAATTGTTTCTATTTTATATCCGTATATTATTAATATACATTATAAAATAAATATAAATTAATTAAAACAATTTATAAGTTTGTATATATAACTAGTTATAACAACTATTTATGATATATTTATGTGTATTAATTTATAAATTAAATAGATAAAAAATATACATATATATATATATATATATATATATTATATAACTATTTTGTGGCAACATCTTTATTTTAACAAAATATTTTATTCTTCATTAGTAATATATTATAAAATGTTTAATTAGAATGAGCCTATCAATTATTAAAATAATTATTATATTAGAAAACTTGTTTTAATTTACTTATATATATATATATATATATATATATATTATTCATTAATTGTTTCTATTATATATTCGTATATTATTAATGTACATTATAAAATCAATATAAATTAATTAAAACAATTTATAAGTTTGTATATGTAACTAGTTATAACCACTATTTATGATATATTTATGTCTGTTAAGTTATAAGTTAAATATATATATATACATTTTGTCTTATACATTATTAACGTACATGTTATATGAATAACTTATTAAAAAAAAAATATACAAATATATATATATATATATATATATATATATATATAATGAATTAATAATAAAAAGAAATAATTTTAATGATTATTACAAATGATCACAAAATAGGAAATATTAATTAAAAAATAAACACTTTAAGGTTTTATTATTTTCTATATATACAATAATAAATAAAAAAAAATAATAATTATTAATAATACATATAAGTATATATATATATACTCCCTTTTAGACATTTACAAAAATCAAAGATATAAATTTAATTAGGTATAATTTTGTATTACTTAAGATTATTACATTTTTATTATAATCTATATTATGAAGAAATTATAATATATAATATAAATTTTACACATATATAAAAATATATCATTATATTATATGTAGATATATAATTTTTTCTTTTTTTATATGTTATATTACAAAAATAATTTAATCTTCATTGTTGAAATATTTAATTATCTTTTGTTCACATGTTTCTTTCATTTTCTTTCTGAAGTCATCATAAGAATCCAAACAATTATCAATGTATTTTTCAGCATCTTTCTTGGTTAATACATTAGCCTTTAATAAGGACAAGTAATATTTATTAAGAGATCCCTGCAATTTTTCTAATTCACTTTTGATAAGATTATAACATGATTTTAATACTCCTCTTGAACCTTCTACTTTTACTTTATGTTTTTCACATTGTTTGCGATAAAAATCACTTAATTCATTTTTGAGAATGGCTACTTTATTGTTTTCATTAGAAGTTATTTTAAGTGATATATTAGTAATGTCTTCTACCGAGATGACTTCTTCTAGTTCTTTAATATCTTTATTAATTGTAGCTGTTTCATCCTTCTTTAAATTATATACACCTTTGTCTTCCTCGTCATCATCATCATTATCTTCGTCATCTTCATCATCATTATCTTCGTCATCTTCATCATCATTATCTTCGTCATCTTCATCATCATTATCTTCATCATCATCATCATCATCATCTTCATCATCATCATTATCTTCGTCATCTTCATCATCATCATCTTCTTCATCATCTTCATCATCATCATCAAGATTTTCTGCATATTTTTGTTTATCTTCTTCTTCAGAGATCTTTCCTTCTACAAATTCTTGTAACACATCTTGAACAATTTCATTAGCTTCTTTGACATCTAAAAATTCATCAAAATTACTACCAGAATTTTGTGGTACTGCTCTGAGATTATTTTTAATATTGCTTACTTTTTTTTCCTTTTCATCTTTTTCCTTTTCATCTTTTTCCTTTTCATCTTTTTTCTTTTCATCTTTTTCCTTTTCATCTTTTTCCTTTTCATCTTTTTCCTTTTCATCTTTTTCCTTTTCATCTTTTTCCTTTTCATCTTTTTCCTTTTCATCTTTTTCCTTTTCATCTTTTTCATTTACATCTTTTTCCTTTTCATCTTTTTCCTTTTCATCTTTTTCATTTACATCTTTTTCCTTTTCATCTTTTTCCTTTTCATCTTTTTTCTTTTCATCCGTTTCCGTTTCTTTTTTCTTTGATTTCTTTGATTTTCTTGATTCCTTTTCTTCTTCTTTTTCTTCTTCTTCTTCTTCTTCTTCATCTACGTCTTCAATTTCATCTAAATTTTTAATGAAAATATTCTTACATTCATAAAGAGCATAGTTAGTTAGAGCTTTCCATGCAATTCTTACTGAATTTATTAATGTTTCAAATTCTCTTTTATATAAAATCTCGTTTTTAGTCCAATCCTCAAAGATTTTGGTTAATCCTGGTATAAGCTTTTGTGCTTTTAATGGAACAATATGACGACATTCATTTAATTTGTCTTCTTTATAATTATCTAAAATTAAATTCTCTTTTTTTAATGTATCGTAATAAGTACTTAAATCAACAAAATTCTGGAAATATTTACTTTCTTCATTCTTCATCACTCTAACCCAGTGATTATAAGCATCATCTTTAAATGTTTCTGATAATTCATCTAAATCATTAAAATCAGCATCTAATTCGTTATCAATTTTGTTATAAACAACTAAACCAAATTCATCTATATAAGGTATAGCACTATAGTTACAAGACATTCCATATTTTTTTATATCTCTAATTATTTTTTCTTCATCACTCAAATTAACTTTCTTTGTTTTCCCATATACATCTTTTAATAAGGTCATCATTTCTTCTTTACTTAAGGAAAATACACTAAATACTGAGGGTATACCTAAATCTAAAATATCATATTCATTTCCATTATTAGCTGAAGATAATATTCTCGAAAATCTTGAATTCAAATAATGACTAGAAAATAAACCGTCTTCAGAACATTCATTATTCTATAAAAATATAAACATAAAAATAAACATACATAAATATATATATATATATATATATATATATATATATAAATATCTATAAGTATACATATATATATCTTAATTCCCTCATTAACATGTTCAAAATAAATATAAATATATAATAATAAGCAAACTAACATTATTATGTACAAAAAAATATATTATTATACAATTAAAAAAAAAAAAAAAAAAAGATTTAATATTTCACATTTCAGACATTATATTATTATTATTATTACCAATAATGCAACAAGAACTCCTATAACAGATACAACAGATTTACGAAAAAGAAAAGACCTTAAAGCACTGTACATTTTTATATTACTTTTCAAAGAATTAAACAACTATATTTTCCAAATTATCTAATAAATTATTTATGTAATTTATATTTTAATTTTTTTCTAAAAAAATTCAAAAAACAAAAAAAAAAATATATATATCTATATACAAATAAACATATAATATAATAATAATAACAAAAAAGAAATTATAATAATATATAAAAATATTTACTAAACCGAAGATTCTTTAAGAAAAAAAAAAAAAAAAAAAAAAAAAAAAAAAAAAAAAACCATTACACAGAATAATATATATATATAATATTTTATATAAGCATTTCTTGCTTATTATTTTTACTTTTCTAACACATGAATAATAAAAAAATAATTAAGAAGATAATTTTAAAAAATTCAAAATATAAAAAATGTCATTTTATGGAACATTATATATAATATACTTTAATCAATTAAATACACCTTTTAATAATTATTTTGAAACAAAACCCTTTCCTATTAGATATATATAATATATATATATATATATATATATTATATCTATATTATTATATATAAAAAGAAAATATTCATTTCCCAAATTCTTCTTATTTTTCTAAGCTATAAAGAAGAATATATTATATATGTATAATTTTATACATAATAAAAAAAAATAATAAAAATATAGATAGTACTGTATAATTGAATATCCAGAACCATTTATTAATGAATTTTTTATTCAATATTATTTTTTCCCGAAGGAATATAAAAAAATATGTGCAATATAATATCTATATATATCTAGGATCTGAATATAATGAGGTATCAATTTTCTATATTTCTGATCTAATATTAAATTAATAGAATTATTTTAACTAATATTTTTCAAAGCATTGTGGTATTTATTCCTTTTCTCATTTAGGTATATATATTAAATATATTAATTTTTCTTTTTTTTTCCATTCTTATCAAAATTTTTAAATTCTTATGAATTAGAATTATATATATAGAATGTTCAACATTTTCTCATTTAATATATTATATATATTTTAAAAATAAGAAAATATATATTAATATAATTTTATTATATAATAATTACATTAAAGTTTTTTTTTATTTCTTTTCTAGTATTTAATTATTGAATATATAAATATATATAATATAATATAATATAATATAATATAATATAATATAATATAATATAATATAATATAATATAATATAATATAATATAATATAATATAATATAATATAATATAATATAAAATATGTAATCGTAATTCATTTCTATTAATTTTTTTTTTTAGAACCCTACATAATATAAATATATTTATTTACAGTTGGGAATTATATTTATTATATTTTTAGATTTATAAGAAAATTATTAATTACATATATTAATAATTTCTTTTTTTAAAAAAAAACCATATGTATAATAGTAAAAATAGAAATGTATTTTTAAGGAAATTATTTAAATTATGTTTTTTATTTTAATCTTTCTTTCTTATGTGTATAATGTAAAAAAACTTAATTTTTTTTTTTTTTTATTTATAAATATAAAATATTTTTTTGTACTAGGATCTTTTAATTATTTTATATTTATTATTTTTCATAAAATATATGTATAAATTAATAATACATTATTAATAAAATTACACATAAAAATATTTTCCTTTTTTTTTTTTTTTTTTCTTTTTGTTGAGAAAAATAAATGTATATTTAATAAGAATGACCTTAATTCATATATATTAATAATACATATATATATATATATATATATATATATCTTAATAAATAAATAATTTCCAAGAGTGGTATCAATTTTCTATTAAGCTATTATGTTGTAATAAATATTTACATAATATTTTTATAATAAAATAAATTAGTTCATATTTTATATTAATAATTTTATATGAAAAATATAAGTCTTACATGGAACATATATAATAATAAAAAATATGTATAAATATATATAAGTATATATATATATATAAATAATTAATTAATAATATAATAAAAAAAAGAAAGAAAAAACAAAAAAATCGGATTTAAAACAGGAACAAAAAAACTTTTTTTTAATTTCGCATATTAATTATAAATTATGCATACTATTTATAGACTTTTTCCATAATATATATACATTTCAATAATTATACAAGAAAATGTGCATTATATTAATAATAGTAATGCACAAATAAATAAAAATATAATAATAATCAACAAAACAACATACATAAAACAATTAATTATTTATATCACTAAACAATATTCATCATTTTTAATTATATAAATTAAGTACACAATATGATGAAATAATAAAATAAAGGAAATATATATATATATATATATATATATATATATATATATATATTTATTTATTTATTTATTATTCATATTATTCGTTTTGGTTTTATTTGAGATATCTACATATTATAAGCTCTTGCCTTTTCCATAATTTCAATTATATCCTTTTCACGTATTTCCTTTTTACTCTTAACATTTAATGACCATTTCTGCATTAATTTTCCTAGAATTTGTAATGCCTCTGCTCGTTTTATTCGTGTATTTTCATCAACTCCCTCATCTCTTAAAACTCTACTAGCAGCATATTGAGTAGTTTCTTCTATATCCCATAAAATTAATGTTAAAATATGCATTGTCATAAATCCAAAATATTTATTCTCATCTATTTCTAACAAGGATAATGTTTCTTCGGAAAACATATTATCCATATTACAAATACCTTCACTTCCTTCATTACGATCGTTATCACTTGAACTTGTTTCTCCCATAGAAGGTTCTTGCGATTTTAAGGCAGAAGAACAACTAAACATTCCAGAAAACCTAGATGACAACTTAGTCATTTTTGTTCTTTTAGATCTATTTACATGTCTAAAAGATGCATCATATTTTGACATTGGTTCTTTTAATCTCCATTTTGATTTTATATCACTTAAATATTTAGTTGCAACATTTTCATATGTCCATCCTATGGATCCTAAAATAGCATTTGAATGAGAGGATTCTAGTAAGCTTTTTATTTCCTTCTCCATCTCGCACATCCATTCTTTATTATTATCTACATATGGTTGTATTCTTTCTCTTAACAAAAGAGCTAAAACAACTTCTCTTTTTCTTTGGTCATTTTCCATTTTTGCATCCATATCTTCAAATGGAGATTCTATATCTTCTATTCGTTTTTTCTTTTCAAAAGCTTCTTTAATAAAATAAAACAATTTTAAATCACCAACATAATCAGACATTTCATCTATACTAAACATTATCATAAATAAAAGACCAGGTTCCATTAAAAACATTTTTTCTGTTGCTTTTAATCCTTGCTTATTATAAATCCTTCTTCGTTCGTCATCAGATAATACTTGATATGCTTCACTGACAAGTCGAAATTTCAATTTAGCTATACGATCACCTATATTATAATCAGGATGATACTGTAATGATAAATGATAATAATTACTTTTAATTTCTTTTAATTCTGCTTTCGTATCTACATTTAATATTTCATAATATGTCGTATTAACGGGTGATACTGCATTAACACTATGATTATTATAATTATTTTCTTTTAATAAATAATTCATACCACGCTCTTTATTTTTATTTTTTGATAAAACTTCATCAGCTTCTATATCTAAAGAATAATGCATACCGGAATTAGTAGAACGAACTTCTTCGCTAAATATGAAATTTTTTGAGATATCTAAAGATTTCTCAGATTCACTCTTTTCTTCAAAAGATCCATAGTCGAAAACATATTTACTATTATTTTGTTCCTTTTCTTTTTTTCTTTTTTCATATTCTCTTAATTCTTTTAATCTTTCTGACATTCTAGTATCTATTGGGTTTCCTAATTCTGTCATAGTTTCTTCATCAACTTTACGAGAATGTGTTTTTTTTTCTTTATCAATATGTCGAGCTGTTCTACAACATTCTAAATAATTTACGGCTGATAAATTAAAATCGTTATTTGGTGAAATAGATTCTTCATCTTCTTTAATCTCATATGGATCATTCAAAAAGCAAAAAAAATTATGAAAAAATCCTTCTTTCTTTTTCTTTTTCTTCTTTTTTCTTTTTTCATTTCCTTGTTTATTTGAATATTCATCGTCATCATCATCTTTTTTTAAATATAAATGCATAATAGCGTTTTTAAAATCTGCCTCTCTTATATGTTTCATTTTCTCTATATCGTAAATAATCGTCATTTTTAATGTATATTTTAGATGATTGGATAAAGCCTTCCAAGCAATTCTACAGGAATTTACCAATTTTCGATATTCATTCATATATAACGCTTTCTTATAATACCATACATTAAAAATTTTATATAATTCTGTTTTCATATGTTTTTCAATAATAAACAAAAATTTACTATAATCATTCCATATATCATCATAATCTCTTTTTAATATTAACTTTTGATATCTTAGCTTATCATAATATTTTTTTAACTCGTTTACTGTATTACTATATTTTGAACTTTCATTTAACATTACTTCATCCCAAGAATCTTTGATATCTTCTATTCTATGCTGTCTTTTTTTCCATATCATTTCAATTTTCTTATCTATTTCTATATCTTTATTGTTATATGTAACGGGAGTATAATCATCTATGTGTAAAATCAAACCATAATTATCCCATGATATATATTTATTTAAATTACCTAATATTTCTTGAATATACTTTAACATATATTCTTCCTTATTTTCAAAAACATCATCTAATATACAAGGAGATGTATTATATAACAAAGAAAAGAAATTGCTAGTCAATGGTGTATTTACATTACTCCTTGAAATATTTATAGTTTCTGCTTCACATAAATATCTTTTGTCTTTATAATAATATGCTTCCCCATATAATTCATTATTATTAGGTATACATGTATTCTACAAAAAATTATAAAAAATATATATATATATATATATATAGATAGATACATGTATTTATATATATATATATATATATAGATAGATATATCTATTAATATATATATAGATATATGTATTAATATATATATAGATAGATATACGTATTAACATATATATAGATAGATATATCTATTAATATATAGATAGATATATGTATTTATATATATATATATATATATATATATATTTATTTATTTATTTATTTATATTTAATTATTTATTCGTTAAAATATATACTACGTATATTTATTAAATTACCAATAGTATAAAATAACATATTGCAATAAAGTATATGATTGTACTTATATAAATTGGAGAATTCAAAAAATTATGTTCATTTCTTATATTTTTTTTCTCTTTTTTTTTGTTATAATGCACATGTGCGCCATATGTATAATCCTCTTTTACATTATTGTTGATATCCAAAAGAATTCTTAATAAACTACGATATGATTTATTAAAAAATTGCATATTTTATTAATTTTAACATATAAAACGAATAAAAAATATATATTATTTATTTTTCTATTATAATTACTATTTTTTTAAAATAATTTCTCCATATTTTACAAATAAAAAAAAGCAAACATATAAATAAAAACACATAAATATAAATATATATATATCTAATTAGATAATTCAAAAAAAAAAAATAAATAAAAATAAGAAATTCATAAATAAAATATAATCTACAAAGAATTTCAAATTGTAAACATACTGAATATATATATATATATATTTATATTTTTTTTTTTTTTTTTATTTAAATAAATAAATAAAATATATACACTTAAGAATTAATTAAATAATAAATTGTTAATACAAATAATAAACATATAGAAATATATATATTATTTTCCATATATTCCTATATTTCTCTTTATTAATAAGTGTATAACAGTTGTTCTTTTTTGTTTTCCTTTTTTTTTAACATAAAAATTATGTATATAATATACATAAATATACTATTATGCTTTTTTCATGTGAAAAAATACAATTTGTATTTACAACTAATTTCCTCCCTTTTAAGAAAAAAAAAATATATATATAATTTTATATATAAATAAAATATTTAATATATATATATATTATCATATTTTTTTCTTTTATTTTTTAGAAACGTTACAAGAATGATATTTTATTATTCTAAAAATATATTAATTTACATGTGCACAACATTAGGATCTATTTATATTTACATATTTTCCTTATTCTAATTTTGTGAAAAAAAAAAAAAAAAAAAAGTATAAAATCAAAATGTAAAATATAATAAAAACATATTTTTTTACCAAAAAAAAAAATAAAAAAAAACAATTTTAATTTTTATTTAATTTAATATTTTGTATTTTACGTGTTTTCCTTTTTCTTTTTCTTTTTTTTTGTTTTTTTTTTTTTAAGAATATATGTATCTGTTCTATAGTTATATTTCTTATATTATCCAACTAGGTGATACTGGTTTTTGAAAAAGGAAAATAACAAAAATCCTAACCCCCATTTTAGGAAATAATAATAATAACATATAGGAAGAAAGAGAAAAAATTTTTATACATTTATTTAAATAATACTCTAATTTAATTTATATATATATATATATATATATAATATTTTTTTTGGTTATTAAGAAAATTCGTTTATACCTTCTGTTATATATAAATATTATATATATATAAAATAATAACACTTTTTTCGAAATGTGAAAAAAAAACAAATTGAAATTTATAAAATTTTAATATTATAAAATTATTTTATACTATAATATTAAATCAAAATAATATTAATTTTATTTTATTTTATCACTTATTTTTTAGTACGACATTTTATATGATTAAAAATATAAAATAAATTAAAATAAATTAAAAAGGAAAACAACTAAGGTATAATATATAATAACACTTAAATATATCTTTGCAAACATTTTTTTTTTTTTTTTTTTTTTATTTATCAATAAAACATAATTCTAACAGATTTTGAAAAAAAAAAAAAAAAAAAAAAAGGAAAATATTAAAAAAAAATAAATAAAATAAAAGTATTCCTTGTGTGAATATATAAATTATATTATTACATATTCAACAAATATATATATATATATATATATATATATATATATTATATATAATGAAATAATTGTAATCACAAAATGATATACTTGTTCAAAATATCTATAATATTTAATACTGTAGTAATCACGAAATATATTTATATATATATTTATATATTTATTTATGTATATTTTTAAAAGTACAGAATTTTCATATGAATATTATAATATATGAAATTAATCTTTTTAATTTCATTCTTTTTATATATAAATATTTAATCCTATGAATAGTAATTTTAAATATATCTGTCATTTCTAGGTTTCATATTTAATGTATTATCGTTATCATATAATATAAAAATATACTTTATTTCAAATATCTCATTCAAAAATACAAATACACATTTTTAATAATAAACAAAAATTGTCCTGTCCATGAATAAATAATATATGACAAAAATGTTAGGCATTATATTCATATCATTTTACAATTATATATATATATATATATATATATATATTTTTCTTTTTTTTTTTCTTAATACTTGTGAAGTTCTCAAAAAAAAAAATTTCATTTCACTATTAAAAATATTCTATATAATCCAAATTTTTACATTTTACAAGTATTATTTTTCAAATAGTTAAATAATGTCTTTCATTAAATAAGTATTTTATAATATTCATTAGTTTTTTTTTAGAATACCATAATGTAAATTTCAAAGCACTCAAAATATTCATATTTTCTTATAACATATTCCTCAATCTTATAAATCTATATCATATATCAAATAACCATAATTATTAATATAACAAATACAACTATCTTTTTATAGATAAAATTAATCATATTTAACTATTTATTTTATTTTTTACCTTTTGTCTAATTATGACATACACAAATTATCATTTTATATTATGTATTATTAATGTGTATAAAAAAAGATAAGACATATACTAAAATTAAATTATCTATTTTTACGTACGACCAAATATTCAAAATTTCATACAAAAAAAAAAAAAAAAAAAAAAAAAAAAAAAAAATTTCCAATATTTCATTGATACAAATTTTTAAGTTCATCATTCTTTATATCATTAACATTGTTTCAGTATAAAATAGTGAAAAATATATTAATATAATATTATGTTTTTTTTTTTTTTTTCTCTTTTTCCATTCTATATTTTATATACATATGTAAGGTATTAATATATATATATTTTAAAAGGATACAATTTTTGCTTATTCATAAGAATATTTACGTTTTCCAATTTTTCTAACTTCAATAAGGTAAAAAATAAAAATAAAAATAAATGTATATATATATATATATATATATATATATATATATATAACATTACAGAAAAAAACAAATTTACACTCTTATAGAATATATGATTATCATCATGACATTTTCCTTTATTTTAATATTTTTTTTTCGTCATTTATAATATAATTATTAAACCTTATACATTATTTAAAATACAGAAGGTGCATTTAACATATTTGTATATATATTATTCTTATATTTATGACATACCATTTATACAGCAATTGCGTGCATTTTTTCTAATACACCGAAATGGCTAAGAATCATAAATATTTTTATATTATAAAAATAATAAAATTTCAATAAAAAAAAAAAAGAGAAAAACAGAAAAACAGAAAAACAGAAAAACAGAAAAACAGAAAAACAGAAAAACAGAAAAACAGAAAAACAGAAAAACAGAAAAACAGAAAAACAGAAAAACAGAAAAACAGAAAAACAGAAAAACAGAAAAACAGAAAAACAGAAAAACAGAAAAACAGAAAAACAGAAAAACAGAAAAAGTTAAATGAATTATAAGATAATAAAATGATATAAAATATATATATCACGAAATTTCCTTCTTTTTTATTTTTCACCAAATATTTTATTAAAATTAATATGATTACTTTACTTTTGGGAAAAAAAAAAAAAAAAAAAATTCGTACCATATAACACAATTATTTATATATATTTCTATATATTTTATACATATTTATTGTCCTTATAACAATTTATTATTTTTTTTTTTTTTTTTTTATTGTTACTCCTATAATTAAAAAATAAAATTCTTAGATGAAATTTGATACAAATATAGAATCAAAATAAAATAGAACATCTGTGCATGTTTAATTTATTCAATTTTTTTAATTCATATTATTATTAAAATAAAATTATGGTTAATCGCGCGAATATCTTTTTTTTTTTTTTTTTTTTTTATTTTATATTAAAAAAATATATTATAATAAATAAATTTATATATATATATATATATATATATATATTATAAATAAATATTTCCAATAAATTATTTTTAACATAATACATTATAAATATTATAAAAAAGAATGTAAAATAAAAGGAAAAATCATATTTTATATTTATTATTTTATGATGTATTATTATATATATTTATAATATATATATTTGATGGATTTATTATAAATATATAATATATAAAAATGTCCTACAATAATAATAAATATTTTAATTAAAACTCCGCAACATAAAAAAAAGAACTAAAAGTACAACCATAAAATATTATATGATATAAATATATATAATTATATATATAATATATTCAATATATTTTTATATTTAAATTTTTATATATATTTAAAATATTTAAATATAATATATATATAAAGAAAGAAGAGATAAAAAAAAATAAATAAGCATATAAAAGAAAAACAAAATATTCTAAAACAAACGAAAAAAAAAAATATATATTTATTATATAATATATTATATTTATATAACTTATATATAACATTATTTATATATAAATATATTATTATTATATAAGAAGAATTATATATTTAAAACGTATTCTTATTTATATATTTATATATTTTACTAATATATAATATAATAAGCTAGCTCTTTTTTTTCTTTTTCTTTTTCAATTTTGTATTCTTTCTATATATTAAAAATCAACATATTTATTTTATATATATTATATATAAATAATATCTATAAACAATATTATAATATAATATAATAATAATAAATAAAAAATATTTTTGTCAAAATCTCATAAATCCCAAAAATAAATAAAATAAATAATAATATAAAAAAATAATAATAACCAATAATATAAAATAATACTTATATATTTTCTAATATAATAATATATTTTTATATTATGTAATATTATATATTGTATTCATTTCTTTTAATAAGTATTTTTTTATAGAATAAAGTTCATTAGAAATAATCTACTTTCGTAGTAATATATATTAAAAGAAAAATATTTATATATATTAATATAATAACAAATTTATATATATTTTATAATTTAAAATATATTTTTTTTTTCAATCAAAAAAAATAACATTATTTTCATAAATAAAATAAATACTAAAATTATTATATTTTTTACATATAAATAAATTAATAGATAAAATAAGAAAATCTATTAATTTTGGTTATATTTAATATTTATTTTTTAATAATTATTTATTCCAATTATTATATAAACATTTATATATATCTATATATATATATTAAATCTATTATTTAAAGGTATAAAATAAACAAAAAGAAAATATACATAATTTGGAAACTGAAAAATATATTTATAATAAATTATATATATTAAAATATAAATAAATATATTCTTAAAAATATAATATATTTATCCCAACATTTATATTGTCTTACAATAAGAAAAATAATTTATACTATAAAAATATATATATATATATATATATTAAGTTGTATACCATTAAAAATATCTTTTTATGCCCCGTGTCCACCAAAAAATTTATTGTATATATACTATTAAGCAAATATTTATAACAATTATTTCATTTTATTTTATTTATTTATATTATTTTATTATTTTTTCTATTTTTAGACTAATTATTTTAAAAAAAGAAAAAAAAAAAAAAAAATGAGATCTCTTAAGACACCCGGTTATATTTCAAATAGTGCACGTCTAAATAATAAGAGTGTAAATTCAAAAAACTGCACCATATATTCATTTGAACAAGATGAAGAAAATAGACGAAATTTATCTTCCAGATTATTAAGTACTATGCATTCATCCATAACAATATTAGGAGTTATATTTATCCTTATATTGGTAAAAATATAAATAAAATATATATATATGTATATATATATATATATGTACCTTATTTTAATAATTTAATTATATACATTAATAGAAGAACATATAAAAAAACTTAAATATATATATATATATTTTTTTTTTTTTTTTTTATTCCTTTAGAATGTTTGCTTAACTAAGGAGAGCTCATCATCACTTATACAAATAAATTTTAATAATTCCAGAAAATTAGCCGATGTATCTATCTCTGATATCCCAATTGTAAAACTTCATAATAGTTTTGATAATGTTAAAGAAGAATTTGAGAGTGAAAATCTTGAATATGAACAACATAATGAATCTTATTATAAGCATAGTCCTCTAGAAGATTTACAAGATATAATGAATAATACATCTATACCTCCCTTAGATGGAAAATATTATGATACCCTTGAACAATGGAATGAAGAAAAAATACAAAATAAATTAGACAAATTAGATGATATACATTCCAAATTAGATAAGCTTATAATATGGGCACAAATACAAGGAAGTGAAAGACTTAAAACATATAGTATGGTATACACCTTAAGAAGATTATTTAAATCTTTATTAAAGGAATATAATTTAAAACAAAAAGATAAAGAAATTGAATGAATTACACTCTGTTCTAATGCTTCTACTGCACAAATATATGAAGAATATAAAAATAATTTATCTTTCTATGCATTAATGAATAAAGAAAATATAACAAAACAACAATTTATAGATTTTATTAATAATGTAATAACAAATTTTAGAGCTTTAAGAGAACAGGAATTTGAAAATTTTCAAGAAGACTTATTTGAATCTCTTAAACCAAAAAAAAAATTATATCAATAAATAAAACACATTTATTAATATATACTATATATATAGTATAATATATATATATATATATTTATTTATTTATTTAGATATATCCCTTAAATTGTAAGTTATTTATTATTTATTAAACGTTCTTTTGTTATTTCATTTTTTATCTTATAGTATCCACACATTCAATTTTTATATAAAATTTATGTATAGTATCCACACATTCAATTTTTATATAAAATTTATGAAACAATTTAACTAAGATTTATTTTTAAGAAAGACGTATAATAACATTCTTTCCTTTTTTCAAAGAAAAAAAAAAAAAAAAAAAAAAAAAATTAAAATTAAAAATAAAAATAAAATTAAAATTCAAAATAAAAATAAAATTAAAATTAAAATTAAAATTAAAAATACCATTTTAAAAAATAAATTATAAATTATATTAATATATAATATATTCTTGTAATGTGAAATATAAAGTATTCGCTGTGGATACACAATACAATATATACATATATATATTTATTATGGACATAATTTATATTTGTATGAAATAAATCTTATAAATCAAGTTATAATAGAAGTATATCTTTTCCTCTCTATTTATTTTTAAACCACATAAAGACTTATTTCGTAAAGAAAATTATTAATGTTTATATTCATGCTCCATTCCATTTGAAATACAAAATTTTAAGTAAACATTCTTAAAAAAATATATATAATAAAATATTATTATATATATATGATAATATTATTTATGCATACTTTCTTTTCGCATGTTTTTCTAATATATATATATATATATATATATTTTTTCTTATAACATGCTCTTAACTGTTTGATACATGGTACTTACTTTTTTCCCCTCCTTTTCAACTAAATCCATGATATTATTCTTTATAAAACAATGAAATTAATACAAAATGAGGTTTAATGTTATGTGGTCAGAATAATTAAGCTTTAACAATAATGTATAAGGGAAAAAAAAAAAAAGAAAAAAAAAAAGAAAAAAAAAAAGAAACCATAATATGCATGCACATATTAATAAATATATATATATATAACAAATGCAACATAATAAAAAAAAAATAACAATAATAATAATAATAAAATATAAATAAAATTATATTTTTATAATTTATAAATAATATTACAGTAATAATTCTTACAAAATCAAATATATATAAAAAACAAAATATAATATAAAATTTTTCTTTTCTTTTTTTTTTTCTTTTTTTTTTTTTTTTTTTTTTTTACATTTTCTAATATATTCATTTGTCTTCAATTAAACAAAATGAAAACCATAATAATAGTAACCCTTTTCATTTTAATTTTAAATACAATTATTATAAATCCATGTACTTGTGTCCCTAATACACTGCCTATTGAATATTTCGATTATGAAACCCTCAAAGAAAATGTCAAAATTCGAGATAGTAACACAAAAACTCAGTTAATTATTTTATCAGCTGTATGTGCTAGTATCTTACTCTCTCTTAGTTCCTTATGGGGTATCAGAATACATTATAATCATGAAATGAATAAAAAAGAAATTAATAATTATGAATTAAATAGCGATCTATTAAAAGATGCAGATTTTTATATGGTAGAATAAAACCAAATAAATAGACAATATCTTATTTGTACATATGTATTCCTCATATAATTAGAAAATCAACAATAAATTGTTATAAATAAAAAGTGTATAAAAATGAAATATATATATATATATATATATATTATAAATAACTTTACTTTTGTTATAATTATTTAGCTTTATTTTTATGCAGTTACTTAAATAGTTATGCTCATTTCAGAATTAAATAATATATATACAGTTTGTCACATTATTCATAATTTTTCTCCATTTTTATTCTTTTTTCAATCATTTTTTTTATACTCCTATTTGTATTTTTGTAAGAACATTTTTATTATATAGTTTTATTTGTTATATATAACTTATTTTATTTTATTTTTTTTTGAAAACTCATTTTTAAATTCATTTAAAACTTTGATTTATGAACTTAAAGAATAAATTTTTAATTATTACAAATAATTAATTAATTTTTTTTTATTTTTTTTATCGTGTCTATAATATAACTTAACATTAATATTCTATATATATATATATATATATATATATATATATATATTCTTTAAAACACACGTAAAGAAGAATTATAACTTTCTCATATTAAATTAAAATGTGATTGTAAAAATATAAAAAAAAAAAAAAAAAAAAAAAAGAAAAGAAAAAAGTTATACTTTTTTATAAAATTATAGTTTTTTATTTGTATTTTCCTCATTTTATATTTCACCCTACATCATAAATATATATAAAATAATTTAAATTACATCTTCACAATTTATACATGTCTGTAATACATTATTAAATGTATTTTTATAAACCTACATCTAATAAATTCCTAATCATTCAATATAATTGTTCTTTTATATTCATATTCCAAATTAATTATTTTATCAATAAATTCGTACACATGAACTAGAGAGTATCATAAGTGTAATTAAGTATACCACACATAACTATCACATATATATATATATATATATATGTATGGGTAAATAATTATTTGTTCCAATAAAATCGTACAATTAAACAACCAAACAATTTTTTATTTTCTATTCAACAAATTAGTTAATTCAAAAGATGACACCTTATAATCATGCATTTCTTCATCACTTTCTTCCTCACTAGATTCATCATTAAACCACTCATCAGATGATGAAAGGGATTCTTCATAATCATCATCACTATCATAATAATCATATTCTTCATTATCCTCTTCATTATTCTCTTCATTATTTATTTCATCATTTCCTTTATTATTTTCTTCCTTGTTTGTTTCATTATTTTCTTCATTATTTTCTTCATTATTTTCTTCCTTGTTTATTTCATTATTTCCTTCATTATTCTCTTCTTTATTCATGTCATCATTTATTTTATTATTTTCTTTCTTGTTTATTTCATTATTTCCTTCATTATTCTCTTCCTTATTCATGTCATCATTTATTTTATTATTTTCTTCCTTGTTTATTTCATTATTTCCTTCATTATTCTCTTCTTTATTCATGTCATTATTCATGTCATCATTTCCTTTATTATTTCCTTCATTATTTATTTCATCATTTCCTTTATTATTTTCTTCCTTGTTTGTTTCATCATTTCCTTTATTATTTTCTTCCTTGTTTGTTTCATTATTTTCTTCATTATTTCCTTCATTATTTATTTCGTCATTTCCTTTATTATTTTCTTCCTTGTTTGTTTCATTATTCACTTCATTATTTTCTTCATTATTCACTTCATTATTTTCTTCATTATTCACTTCATTCATTTCTTCATTATTTTCTTCATTATTTTCTTCATTATTTTCTTCATTATTTTCTTCATTATTCACTTCATTCATTTCTTCATTATTCACTTCATTATTCACTTCATTCATTTCTTCATTATTCACTTCATTATTTTCTTCCTTGTTTATTTCATTATTTTCTTCATTATACACATCATTATTTTCTTCATTATTCACTTCATTACTCTCTTCATTATTCACTTCATTACTTTCGTCATTATTCTCTTCATTATTTCTTTTATCATTTATTTCATCATTTATTTGATCGTTTAAATCGAAAATTGATTCATCTACTGATTCAATAATTTCTTCATTCTCAATATCATATATATTATCAAATGCTGTCCCTTCAAAATAGTTCATTTCATTATTTGCTTCATCGCTTATTTTATCGTTTAATACAAAAATTGATTCACCTACTGATTCAATAATTTCTTCATTCCCAATATCATTATATATATTATCAAAAAACGACGTTCCAAAATTGTTCCTTTCATTATTTCCTCCATCGTTTATTTCATCGTTTAAATCGAAAATTGATTCACCCAATGATTCAACATTTTCTTCATTCCCAATATCATTATATATATTATCAAAAAACGACGTTTCAAAATTGTTCCTTTCATTATTTCCTCCATCGTTTATTTCATCGTTGAAATCGAAAATTGATTTACCCATTGATTCAACATTTTCTTCATTCCCAATATCATATATATTATCAAATGATGTCATTTCAAAATGGTTCGTTTCATTATTTCTTTCATCGTTTGATACAAAACTTGATTCACCTATTGATTCATCATTTTCTTCTTTCCTAATATAATTATATAAATCATCAAATGATGTTGTTTCAAAATGGTTCCTTCCATTATTTGTTTCACCGTTCATTTCATCGTTTATTACTTCGTTTAATAAGAAAATTGATTCATCTATTGATTCATCATTTTCTTCTTTCCTAATATCATTATATAAATTATCAAATGATGCCATTTCAAAATGGTTCCTTCCATTATTTCCTGTATATAATATTTCTTTACTACGATGACTACATACAAAAGGAATCATAGAATTATTCATTTGAACAAATGATATAGCCGTTTTATCATATTTGTCATTTTCTTTAAATATTATATTTGGTCTTTCCCTTTTTCTTGTACTCAAAAAAAGTGTATTGCAATCTGACGGTCTCATAATATTAAATTTCTCTCTTTCTTCAGAAATTCGTTGTTTCTTTGTTTTCAATCTCGTTTTATAATTATGAGTATTCACATTATATAAAATGTTTTCTCTCTTTAAATAGGAATAATCGTTACTAAAATAAAGATAATCATTACTTACATTTTCTCCTAAATCATTAATCCTCCTATATCTTTTTCTTTCTTTGTTTTTCTTATTAGCTTCAAATCCCATTTTTTGTTCTAATTCCTTTCTTTTGGTATCTTCGATTTTCTTTTCTTTTGATTTTCCTGAATTATTCTTAAAGGTCATTTTAGATATGTGGGAATTTAAATGGACTCTTCCTTTTGCATAATCCGCACCTATTTTATTATATATATCAATTGTATTGTTCTGTATTCCCATTTTTGATTCCTTCCTTAATATTTCATCTTTTTCATCTTTATGAACCGTTTGTAAAATTTGATCCTCTAATTCTTTTATTAGATTCATATTGCATTTTCCTTCTTCATATTTTGAATGTTCGTTTCCAGGGTCTTCCTTAACTACTTTTATAACTTCTCTCGTATCCTCTTCCACATTTCTTGTCGTCATTTTTTCTACCTCATTCGATACACTTACATCTGCCTCTTGTGCTTTATTCTTTTCTAATGTTAATTTTAATATATATTCCATATTTGCAGTGGAAATACATTTTTCATTTCCTGTCTTATCAGTTTCTTGTACCATTCTTGATGAATAATATCTTTTTAAATTACCTTTAATGTTTTTTTCTTTATCCGTTTTTAATTTCTCTTCCAATCCTTTCGATTGCATTATATTACAAAGTTGTATGTACATATTTTCTAATGCTTCATCACAAGATGCTTCAGATAATTTTTCATTAATTTGTACAATTATTTCTTCAAAAAATTTATCATTTACTTCTCCCATTATATCACTACTTAAGGTATTTGATGTCTTTAGGGATTGTTCATCAAACAGTTGATCCAATATACCATCAGCACTTTTTTCAGATATCATTCTCGGCAATTCATTCGATACATTATCATGAGATACTTCTAATATATTTCCTAATTTCTTTTCACCATGATTATTACATAAATCGCATTTATCTATTGAAAAATTTCTAACTGAAGAACTTTCTTTCTTTATATTATCAAAATTTTGAATATATTCATCCAAATTTATATTGTCGTAATTTTCAAAAAGTATAGGATCAATTATATTTAAAAAATCATTCGAATATAATACATTATTATTAACAATAAAATCTTCTATATCATTGTCCTCTAATTGTACGTCTGAAGAATATTAAAAATAAAATATAAATGTAATCATAAAATATTATATTATATAATTCTTATATAATCCTTTTTTTTTTTTTAATGCCTTTCAAAATATTGACTTTTTTTAAATACATTTTTTATCTTATATATATATATATATATATATATATATATATGTATATTTTTACTACCTGATAATTCGCTCAGAATTTTTCTATTTTTTAATTTAACAATATTCCACAAATAAGAATAAGAATAGTTATTCACTAATTTTATCATAAAAAGATTGTCATGTAAAATATTTAGTAATATATAGAAAAAAGTAATGAATATAACTATCCGTACTAATACAAATAATTCCATTGATATTATTGTATAAACATAATAGAGATAAAGAGAAAAACATACACACACAACAAAATATGTATATCCAAAAATGAAGGCTAAATATTGATAATTTATTATATAAATATAAATATATATATATATATATAAAAATATATTATTTATTTTATTTTATTTATATATATTTTTTTTTTTTCCTCTGTATTAACTTTTATATTCTTATCATTTTTCACATAGGATAGAATTCATTATTTTAATTTCATGAAATGAAAAATATATATAATAATATTAAACAAAAAATATATTAATAATGCTTTAAATATAACAAAACAGATTAACAAAATAATAAAAACAAATCCAAATTTCTAATACATATTTTTGTTGAAGTTATTTAATTAATTTATAAAAAAAAAAAAAAATTAAAAATTACAACCACATTGACATGCAAATGTAGAGGGGGACAAAAAAATATAATAAATAAATATGAAGAACATAAAATATTTTCATAATATTATCCTATAAAAACCTTCTTTAAATTTTTTGTTTTTTTTTTTTTAACCAGAATAAACATTTCTATACATGTCTCAGTATATGAGAGAAAAATCCATTTTTATAAACATAATAACAAACAGATAAAATAAATTAAAAAAATAACAAATTATATGCTTATTAATGAATACATTAAATTCACATAATAATTTGACACATATATTACAATATAGTTAAATTATTTTCAAAAATGTGACCTTAAAATTACCTAACAGCTATAGAGAATACTAAAAAAAAATTTTTACATCAACTTATATTTGTTTCATTATCCTTAATTAAAGGACACTTCAATTTTTTATTATTTTAATAATTATTATAATAAACATATAAATAAATATATATATATATATATATTAACATATTTAATATATTTAATATATACATAATATTTTTATTTTATTCATTTCAAAATTGTTTACATCATATTCTATTCATATTAACCATACTGACACATATCAACATATCCATGTTTTAAGAATTATTTTGCGTATATATTTCATTAATGCAATATATAACAGTATTCATTAAATATTCTTTTCATAAAGAAAAAAAAAAAAAAAAATCTCCACTCATTTGTATTGTAAAAAAATATATAATGAAAGAACATCCTATACTGCTTAAAAATTTTGCGATTAAAAATAAAAATTTATTGTTGCTACATGAAAATTGTATATATTTTTTTTTTTAATAATCATATGTTATATATCATTATAAAAAAAAAAAATAACAAAAACCTAAAAAAGTAAAAAAAAGGATCTTAAATAAAATATATATATCTTAATTTCAATATATATTTTTTTCATTTAAATTTTCATGATTTACATTTTTCAAATATATTATAATATTATATAATATATATATATATATATAATATGTCATAATTGTATATAATATATTGCTTATAAAGAGAATATATAAATATTATTATTGTATTCAATATAGATGATCTATATATAATTAATATATGTTATAATATATATATATATATATATATATATATTTATTTATTTATTTATTAATTTATTCTTTCAAATTGTTAAAATTTTTTTTTCTTTTAATACATTTAATTTTTCATATTTTTTTTTTTTTTTTTTTTTTTTTTTTGTAGATATATATATAAAAAATATAATTTTACATATATTTTGAATTATTTGAACTCTAAGCATTTGATGAAAAAAAAAAAAATCTATATTTTTTTTTCATGTATTTCCAAATATATTCATTTTAATTATATATATTATATATATATAATATATATATAATATATGTACAAAATAAATAATTAAAAGATTATGACAAAATGGAAGAAACAATTAATGATAAGGTTAACAAAATCGAAAAAACAAATAATAGTGACAGAAAAAAAGATGAAGAAATAATGAACAAAATTAAAAATTATAAAATATTGAATAATAATAATAATAATAACGAAGAAGAAGAAGAAGAAGAAAAAAATATAAAGGAATATCCAAATAATAATATTATAAATAAAGAAAATCATAATGTTTTAATAAAAGAAAATTATGATGTAACTAATAAAAACGATGACACAACTAAGATAAATGATGATAATAGTAATGTAAAGATTAATTGTGAAAGTAGTAATGAAAAAAGAGAGGTCTCAGATTTAAATACTTATAGTGATAATGATGTAAATGTAAATATAAATAATAGTAGTAATAATATTGAAAAGGAAAATCCTCCAAAAGATAAACATTATGACAATAATATTAATAAGATTTCATCTTATGGTGATAATAAACAAAACAACATTTTAGATGATACAGATATGTCCATACATAATAATTTAAATGATACATCAAATGAAAAGAAAAATGTCATTATATCAAATGAAGATATAATTCAAAATAATAATTCAAAAACTTGTGGAAATCTAAAAAATTATTATAAGGACCTTCCAACTGTTATTATAGTAATTGGTATGGCTGGAAGTGGAAAAACGACATATGTTGGTTCATTATATAATTATTTAAAAGTAGAACAAAAAAAAAAAGTATATACAATGAATCTTGATCCAGCTGTTAAATATGTACAATATCCTTTAAATATAGATATACGAGATAGTATAAAATATCATGAAATAATGAAAGAATATAAACTTGGACCAAATGGTGCCATAATGACTTGCTTAAATTTATTTGCAACCAGATTTGATAAGGTTATTGAAATATTAGAAAAACGGAAAAGTAAATTACATTATATTATTGTCGATACACCAGGACAAATTGAAGTTTTTAATTGGTCAGCTAGTGGAAATATTATTTTAGAAACCTTATCAGTCAGCTTTCCAGTTGTTATTAATTATATTATTGATACCGTAAGATGTGAAAGACCAATTACCTTCATGTCAAATATGTTATATGCATGTAGTGTTCTATACAAATCAAGATTACCATTCTTAGCATGTTTCAATAAAACAGATATTATAAAACATGATAAATGTATTGAATGGATGACAAACTATGATACCTTTAATGATGATGTTTTAAACGATGAAAGTTATATGGCTAGCTTCAGTAGATCATGTGCCCTTATGATTAATGAATTCTATGAAGGAATAAAAACAGTGGGAGTATCTTCTAAAACAAATGAAGGTTTTAATAATATCTTAAAAAACCTACAAATACTGAAAGAAGAATATCTAAACGAATATGTATCTTCTATAGAAAAACAAATGAAAAAAATCAAACAAAGGAAAGAAAAGGACGTCAAAATTAAAATGGAAGCACTCTTAATGGAAAAGCAAAAGGAAATATCCTCATCAAAAAGTTAACACCTAGAACATAAGAAACGATTTGTATAAATAAATAAATAAATAAATATATATATATATATATATATATATGTACATATTTTTTATTTTATATATATTTTTTTTTTTTGTACACCAAAACAGTAACAAAATAATTAAACATAATTCATACATTCATATATATATATATATATATATTAAAATCAACACATTTAAAAATTTTTAACAAATTATTTGTATTCATAATATTAAAAGAATATATTTTGTATCTAAATTTTTTTTTTCATTTTACTTTCAAAGGGTAATTATTTAAAAATCATAAAATTAATATATATATATATATGTATATATATTAATTTAAAGAAATATTCTTTTATTATTATACTCTTATATATATATATAATATATATATGCATATATATTTTTTTTTTTTTTAGCATTTTTAAAAACACATCAAAAAAAAAAAAAAAATTAAAAAAAAAAAAAAAAAAAAAAAAATAAAAAAAAAAAAAAAAAAAAAAAAACACACACACAAAATAAACAAACAAAACAAAACATTTCTTTATATAAAAATCAAATGCGCATTCATTATATATATTCCTAAAGTAAAAAAGAAAAAAAATGATTTGTTCTATAACTTTATTATGATATTTGCTTTTTCTTTGTTTATATTTATTTTTATTTTTTTTTTTATTTTTATTTTTTATTTTTTATTTTTTTAATATTTCTTTTTGGTTCGATTTATATGGTTTTGTATTATTTTATTCATTTGTTTATGCTATAATTTGTATATTCATTATCTATTTTGATGTCTTTTAAGTTTTTAAAATTATTATCCTTTTCTTTAAAATAATATTTCTAATTTATTCATATGTCGAATAATCTTATTGATCTTCACCATAATATATATATATATATATATATATATATTTATTTATTTGAAATATATCTTATCACTAATGTGATATTCCTCATAGTATCATTTTAAAACCTTTAATATATAATTCCCTATTACCTTTCAGGTATCAAATTAATAATATTTCGACTCCTATTCTTTTTTTTTTTTTTCTATTTTTTTTTCCATTACTGCTTCATTTCATTTTACTATTTTATTTATATTTTTTTTATATTTATTGAACCGTTATACATGATATTATTTTATTTGCATTTTCTAAATGTACGTGTTGTGTCGTTTCTAAGTTATAATTAGTAATTACTTCCAATCTTTCTAATGTATTTAAAGACAATAGTTTAGAAATAACATTTACTAATTTTTGTGAATATATAGAAGATATATTTTTGATAATATAGCTTTTATAATTTTTATCCTCAAAAAGAGATATCATATCATTGATATTTGTAGCACAAAAGGGTGATGACAAAGTGGCAAGTTCATATAAAATACATCCAACTTGAAATAAATCACTTAATTTATTTGTTTTCTTAAATTTAATTGATTCATAACTTAAACAATTTAATGTTCCTAAATTATTATTTGAACTTTGTTCTGATGATATACCGAAATCACCAATCTTTATTTTATTATCTTTAATAAATATATTAGTACTTTTTAAATCTCCATGTATTATACCATTCTGATGAATTATATTTAAACCATTTAATATTTGATGTAATATATTAAATATTTCACTTTCTGTATATATTTCATTATTTAATTTCTTTCTTAAGATATCTGAATGTAAATCTCCTTGATTACAAAACTCAAGAATAAAAGATAATGTATCATTTTCTTTAATATAATCTATTATATTTACAATATTCTCACAATTTCTTAACTTATTCATTATATATAATTCATTCATATATTTATTCAAATCATCTTCATTTATACCATATATATCATATACCTTAGATATATATATCTCATCACTTTCTATAGATCTTATCAAATGAATTTCACTATCTGATGTCATGAAATCTAACACGGTCTCAAATTTATATCCATTATTCTTATACACCTGGTATTTCTTCTCACACGATAATATTGACGGTAACAATAAAGATAACATCTTAACAAATTTAAACAATATAAAAGAGTAAAAAGGGAACATATACTCACAAATAACTATCAACAAATTACACAATATCCTCATACGAGTATTAACAACAAACAAATGGAATAATAAAAAACAAAACAAGTAAATGCAAACCATAAGAAACACAAAAAAAAAAAAATAAATAAATAAATAAAATTAAATTAAATTAAAAAAAAAAACAAAAAAAAAGCAACAAAAAAAAAAAAAAAAAACAAACAAAAAAAAAAAAAAAAGTAAAATTAACTTCCTTTATTTAAATAAATTTCATACTTAAAAAAAAAAAAAAAGAAAAGAAAACAAATAAACAGAAACTATAAAATTAATATTTTATTGAAAATAACACAAGATTAAATATATTTTTATTTTGAAATATAATCAAATTATTCTTTATATAATAAAGCCTATAAGTATTTTATTTATCTCAAACAAAAACAATATTAAAATTATAATACTCTATTTTTTTCTTATATTTATGCATAACAAAAAAGGACACAAAAGTAGGGAAATATAAAGGGAAAATATATATTTTATATATTATATATATTTATAATATATAACATATTACTTCGCGGATACATAAAATATATTGTCTCATGAGAAAAAAATTATAAGTATATCCATATGTTAAATGAGAACACCATGTTTATAATACCAAAAAAATTATAATATGATATATATATATATATATATATATATATATTTCTTTTTAAATCACGTGTCTAATATATAAATATTATAATACCATAATCAATGCACACATAACAAAATATTATTAATTGTCTATATATTTCCATTATTTTATATAATTATATTTTTTTTATTTAAACAAATTTAATTTTTTAATGAAAAAGTTTTTGTTTCTTTATAAGAATAAAAAATACGCAAATAATTAGATGAACATATAAAAATTAAATACAATACTTCAAAAAAAAATAAATTAATGTAAATGTAATATATTAAATAAAACATCAACATATATATATATATATATATATTATGAAAAATTTATAACCACACAAAAATTATATAATATTTCTTTTTGTTTTTCTCTCCAAAATAAGGATATATATACATTTTAATATTACATATGGGTCATATCAATAATACAAAGTCATTATATTATTATATATTTATTATATTATATTATATTTTATCTTTTTTTTTTTTTTTTCTTTTTTTATTTATTACTATATATATATATTATATATATATAATCCAAATAAAAAAAGGAAAAAAAAATTGTTTATTCATTTTGTCTTAAAATAACATATTATTACGTCTAGCTAGTTTCCACTAATATTCTTAAAAACTGTTTTTATTTTTAATTTAAAAAAGGCTTTTTCTTTTCTTTTTTCATACTATATTTTTATCTCCATTATTTAAATAATTAACCTTTTCATTATTGTCCTGATTTCTATGATCAAAATCATATATAAAATTCCTACTATTATATTTGGTTTCATTACTCATATAATTATTCTTCTCATCTGCACTATTCATTTCAAAATTTCCGTCCATTACATTTTCTCCTTTTTTCTTTTTTTTTTTTTTCTTTTCATTTGTATATTCATTCATACTATTTCCTTGGGGATATCTCAAGCTATTCAAACGAAAAGATATTTTATTTTTTTCATCATCCTTTGAAGATAATCTTAAAAATGTCTTAAATCGTTCTGTGTAATATATACAAAAAATATTTAATACTGTCGAAATGAAACAGAAAAATATATTTACTGATGTTAAACAATAAAAAAAATAACGATTCACTATATTATCTTCAAAAAAAGTAATTTTATTTACTGATATCAAATATACTTTATAAAAACTGAAAATTGTAATTAACATATTTAATATTATATCCACATATATTGTACTTATATATATAGAAACATGAATATTCAAAGGCTTATCAGAAATAACTCCAAAATATCCAAAAAACATAAATAATATTGTTACTAATGTAGAAAAACAAAACACCCATATATTAAATACAAATAATATTATTTTTATAAAATTACAAAATAAAGAAAATATAAAAAATAATACTGCATTCCTTTGTGAATCCCTGTAAAAAATATCATTCTCAATAACATCCATTTTGTTCAGAAAAAAACGTTACATTAATATACAACATAAAGACACAAAGAAAAAAATAAAATAAAATAAAAAAAAAAATATAATATATATATATTATCATTTAATACATACAATTTCTATAACGTAGTATATTCTATCACAAATGTTCCATTCAAAAAAAATATATATTATTTATCATCTCATTTAATATTATTGAAATGCATAACAAAATAAAATAAAATAAAGTTCATATATTTGTCTATATTCATACATATTATATATATATATATATATATTTATTTATTTATTTATTTATAGCATACATTAACATGATTTATAAAATACACATAACATATATATGAATACAAACATTTTTTTTTATAAACAAATTTACATTTGCAATACATGTAATAATCCACAAAAAAAAAAAAAAAAAAAAAAAAAAAATTTAATTTTACAACATCTGTTTTGTCCTTTCATAAAAAAAAGCAAATATATAGAGAATTATAAAAAATAAAAAAAATGAAAACAAAAGAAAAGACATGATAAATCGTTTATATATTAAATATATATATATTCACAGTTTTTTTTCAAATTTGCGCAAAATATGTTTTTCAATTTGAATGCAATATGTAATTCAACTGTTTATGAAGATTTAAATATATATTTTTTTTTTCTCCATATTGTTATAAATATAAAGACATTAAATTATGGCTAGTAAAAAAAAAAAAAAAATTTAAATAAATAAATAAATAAATATATATATATTCAAATATTTAACGTATATATGCATATATATGAATTTTCCTATAATTATTTTAAAATTCAAATATTTTGCATTCATTTTGATATTATAAAACATTATTTTGAAGATACATGTATACTTATTAACATATATATATTTCTGTTACATATAATAATTTATATATTAAAAAAATGTATCCTTATGTCTTTTCTCTTTTGAGTATTAAAACATATATAATATATGAAATAAAAATAATAAATTTATTTTTCATTTTAAATTATTACATATTATGTATATCTGAAAAATGTTGTCTTACATATATATATATATATATTTCACTAATTTTCCCCCTCTTCAAACATTATTACTTTTAAATATTTCATTTAAAAAAAAAAATGTCTTCTTTTGCTTTTTTTCCAACAAGGTCTTTATATATTCCTTTCCAGCTAAATAACCCTCAGCCTCTTTTCTTCTTATAGCTATTTTTTTTTCATCGTTAATTTCTGAATTTTTTAAATCGTCTGTATTTATCTTTTTATTTGTATTTTCCTTATTATTAATATCTAAGAGAATAAAATCATTCCTATCATTTTTTTCATTTATATCCACAAATTTTATATGGTCATTCTTATTTAATTTTGATAACATATTATTCTCATTCAACAATAAATTATTACTTTTAATATTATCATGCATATTTCTTGATATACGTTCCATGTTTTCATTATATATATTGTAACTATATACATCTTTAAAATTTTTTATTCGGCTTTCATTTTTTTCTTCATGTTCAATAAAACCTAAATCATTTAAGCTTTGCCTTTCCAATAAATTATTATCCATGCGACATATGAAATATTCTTTAGAATGATCTCGACAACAAATATGGTCATTGTTATTTTCCTTTAAACACTTTAAATATTTCTGTTTTATTGACGTACATTCATTATTATGATCAAGTAAGAAACTCCCCCTATCAGGCTTCTTAACAAGCTGCCTTTTTATATCCATAATATTGCAAATATAAAAAAAAATAAACCATATATATATATAATACTATATATTTTTAACAAAATTTCATGACTTTTATAAAATTTCATTCTTTTATATTCCTTATCTATTTATCATAATGTCAATATATGTGTGTATTATATAACTGAATGATAAAGGTAGTCACATTACATATATATATATATATATATTTATTTATTTATTTACCATTTAATATTTCCACATTTATAACATTAATTCAATATATCTATATATATTCATTCAAGCGTATTTATTTTTTAAAACATCTCAAAAATATTATTATTGATAATTCATAAAAATACTTATTTTTATAAATAAATTATTTAATAGTTCCTTTTAAAAATTAATACTAAACAATAAGTAAAATAAATCATCAAGTTGCAAAATTGTCAAAGTATAATATATTATAACAGAAAAAAAAAAAAAAAAAAAAAAAAAAAAAAAAAAAATTAAAAAACAAATTGCTACTTATTAAATCAGTATAAAAATATATTATATTATTTCATAAAATTAAAAATATACATTTTAAAAAAAAAGGTGTAAAAAAAGGAATAGGAATGAAAAAATATATATATATATTAAATCTAAATATATATTATACAACAAAATTAAAATAAAAAAAAAAAAGAAATTATGCATTCATAATAAGGAATAAATAGCAAAATTTTATAAATACAACAAATAACAAAACATGGTTAAAATATTTAAAAAAAAAAAAAAAAAAAAATCATTATAAAAGTTTCCTATATATATATATATTTTTTTTTTTTTTTCACTTTATAAATACGGCATATTATTAAAAATAATTCTGGTAAAAGTATTTAAATAACTAAAAAGAAATCATCTCAATATATATATATATATATATATATATATATATATATACATTTAAAATTTTTATATTATTTTTTTTTTCATTTTATCCTTAAAATAATCTTTGGAACCAAAATTATATATTCATTTTTTATTTATTATATTCATTTAGTTAATATTTCTTTTTTAATTAATTCTTCATAGGAACATTTATTATCTTTACATGACTCTTCTAATAATTTCTTAAAATCTATTCTTACACCTCCAAAGTTACTTTTAAAAGCATTATTTTTTTTTAAGACATAATATTTATATAAAGCCTCATGA